>NW_012267502.1:438293-438561 GCF_000151885.1 Dipodomys ordii | reverse complement strand
CTCCCCAGTCTCGATCGGCGACGCGCTCCGCGGCCCCGCGAGCCTGGAGCCACCTGCCCGCGGGTGCCCGGCCCGACGCGGGGAGGGGAGGGGCGGGGAGAGGTGGGGGACGACTCCGGGGGGGTCCCGGGAAGGTGCTGGGTGGGAGGTTCAGGTGGCGTTCCGAGAGACGTTGGGAGAGGGACGTGGGGAATCTGCGGGGGAGGGGAACGGGAGAGATCCGGGCAGGGGGCTGCTGGAGGGGTCCCCAGAGCGGGTCCCGGGGTGC
>NW_012267502.1:421170-438051 GCF_000151885.1 Dipodomys ordii | reverse complement strand
TTCCCCCCTCCTCCTCCCTCCCCCTCTCTCCCCCAACTTCACTTGGCCTCCCTTCCCCTACTTCACCTTCCCTACACGCCTCTCCTCCACCCCCACTCCTGCTCATCTCCCCTTTCCTCCAGCTTCCCCACGCCAGGCCCCGGGGCTAGGCCCAAGGCTGGCCTCCTTCCCTGGCTTGATCTTTGCTAGGTAAAACCCAGCTTACCAAGAAGAGGGGCTCTTTTTCACCTCCTTCCTCACCATGTCTGCAAGGACTAACTCTGGGAACTGGGACTGACACTTTCAGGTTCTCCCAATCTCCCGATATTCCTGCATCTCAGTTTCTAGAATGCAAGGCCAAAGACCTGACCTGCTGGGCTTTTGACTGAATTTTCCAAGCCAGGCCCTTCCTATTTCCTAGTATGAGGTGGGCAGGCCCTCCTGAGCTCTTGGTTGACTAAATGTTCCTCATGGCATGGAGCAAGCAGCCCGGATGAAACAGGTTTGTAACTATCCCACAAAACCCTAAACAGTTAGTACCATGACAGGTAATCATCCTTTCTGCCCCAGAGGGAGAAGTAACCAGAGTGGCCCGTGCTACCCCAAGACACAGTCCTCCTGAAAAGAGAACCTAATTCTCAAGTGAACTGGACGGGTTTCTCTGAATGAGTGGGGTCAGGGGGCTGCTCATAAGTCCCAGCTATAGCACCCTAGTTTACCATGGTTTTTAGGGACCAGAAGATAGGACTAAAGTTGCTCAGATCACAAAATGCTCAGAGCAGAACTAAGTAGTTCCTAGACGTTCACAAACCAAGTGCCAGGAAACCTTCATTCCCAAACCTGCCTTTCTGTGCCCAGGCTGAAAGAGTAGGATCAATCAATCCTAGCAAAGGTAAAGATGGCAGAACTAGGGGAACTGGTAGGAGCTTACCCTTTTTCCGCCCCGGAAAGGTCATGACCCTCCCCTCTGAATCTCACAGTTCTCAACTTTTGGCTTCATTACTTCCAAGGTAACCTTGGACCTCAGCTCTCTGTCCTGCCCAGCCTAAGAATAGGGTGGCAGTCAGGGGTGGAGGGTAGAGGAGGTTGTAAGAACACAAGCAGAAAATGCTAAGTCTATAGTATTATGTGCCCCAGGTTCAGTGCTGGAGACCACTGTGGGGAAGTAGAGGGATTTTTTTTTTCCAAGCTTTCTTCCAACTGTAGAAGTTCATGAATCCAGATGTCCATTCTCTTTGGATTACAATCTAACAGGAATGAATTATACCAGGGCTGATGTTCATTCTCTTTGGATTACAATCTAACAGGAATGAATTATACCAAGGCTGATTAAACAGTACCCTTGCCCAGGAAAGGATGGACACACACTTAGCATTAAGTGAATGCAAGCACTGACAAGATGGAAGGAGAGACTCCTTTATTCTTCATAGGTGGGGCACATCTAGAACACTGTGTCTCTCGTGGTGTCTAGACAGCCACTGTCATGCTGAGAGGAAGTAGGTGACACATAGGGGCTTCCACCTGGAAAATTCATAATGGAGTACAAGACATCAATTCACAAATTATTCAGAGAAGAGTGCCCTGTAGGGTTATGAAGGGCAGAATGAGGACAGATAGGTAATTAGATGAGAAAGTGAGTTTCTGCTCACTGTGAGTGTTTTCTGACAGATCTCTCTGCCAGAGGAGCCAGCTGCCTCTGCATGAGCCGACCCTCCAGGGGCAGCGTCTAGACAGGTCTGACACCACCTGGGAATGTGTTGGAGCAGCTTTTCAATAACCTCAGAAACCACTTCCTGGTTTATAGGTTACCAACTCTATCCCTGATAAAGGGCAGCCCAGTTCAGAGAAGAGCCATTGTTCAGATGGTCCTGAAGCTCACCTTTCTTGCCTTGTAAACGTGGAGAATCTTAAATCCAGCCTGTTTCCTGAGGGATGGGAGAAAAAAAAGAAAAGAAAAGAAACATCCAAGCATCTCTCCAGCATATCTTACCAATGTGAAGGCTGCCTTCCTTGTTCCCTTCACTCAAGGATAGTGGCCCAGGCTCCCCAGAACATCCCATTCCATTTATTTGTTATTATTTAACATTTTGTCACAGCTCATTTCAGACACATAAGATAGCAAAATGAGCCCAAGCCTCTCTTCACCTCTGACTAATTTACCTTTCCCTCCAATATTAATTTCAAGCACATCAAAGACATATTAGCCAATTTTTCATTGAGTTTCCCCAGAAATTCTGAGTTTGGATATTTACATTTTATAAAGTATTCCTACATGTTCCTGTTAGAACATGGACCTCACCTAGATAGACAGATGAGTAAGAAACTGAAGATGAGTAAGAAAACCGAAGAGATAATATTTAAATCCCATATGAGAAAGAAATTCAGGTGTGGTAGGTTAAATGGCACAAATAATGTTACTTGGCTTCAAGCATCATTTCAGTAGTTGTGCAAGAGACATTCTGTGATTCTTTGCAGTGTGTAACTTCAGGTATACCTGGCTGTCTGGGAGTCAAGGCTGGGCCATGTAGTGGGGAGCACTTCCAAGCTGGTAGAACTGGCTGGTTGCATTCATCTGCGGTTTCTGGGATTGATCCCACAGTAAGCAAAGAAATAGGGCTTCCTGAAGAATTTGATGTCTCAGAAAGTCTGAGAAATATTTTTTGTTGATATTCCAGTCCTGGAACTTGAACTCAGGGGTCTGAGTACTATCCTTGAGCTTCTTTTGCTCAAAACTAGTGCTCTATCACTTGAGCCAGAGTGCTATTTCCAGGTTTTCTGTAGTTTGTTGGAGGTAAGATCTCATAGCATTTCCTATCCAGACTGGCTTCAAGCCAGCATCCTCAGATCTCAGCCTCCTGAATAGCTAGGATTACAGGCAAGAGCCACCAGCACCGGTTGACTATATTCTATAGCATGGGACAGTACTGCCTGTTACCCACATAGCAGCTTCTGGTACTGCAATTAATACCCATCTTGTCCCTGTCTCCTCCCTTACCCAGAATAAGCCTTTCTTGGACAGCTTCTCCAATTTTGAGGAGTCCTGACCCATGATCCCCAGGCTCTCTCAGAGGAAGAAACAGGGAAACTGATTTCCAGAATCCTGGAAATGCTGATTCCCCAGCATTCTGGAAACCCTAGACTTCTCCTGTGTCCTCATTATTGCCGCGAACCTCAGAGGCTTTAGAACACTTTTCCTAAAACCTACCCTGGGAAACTGGGTGCCACACTGGCAGTAAGATATAAATGAAAGCCTGCTTGGCTGCTGAAATGTTCCCCTTGTTTCCTGTTCTTTGTGCTGAGTTGTCAAAGCAGGGAGTACTAACTAAATCTGGTTAAGGCTATAATCTAGCCTTCAGTACTTTTCTAGCGCAGCCCTTCCCACATCCCTAAGTACACTGCTTGGGTTAGGGAGCCATCATTTGTCAAGCTGATGGGTGTAAATATTCTGAAGAGGCTGAACATTGCTCTACCCAGCCAGGCAAGAATTGAAAGCTGTGGCAGTGTCTCACTGTTGTCTGACCCTTTTCCCCTTGACCTCCAGCTGCCACTAGCTTCCTGAACCATAGGTGTCCACCACCCCCCCTCAGCCTACTGTCAGGTACCAGCATCACCACCCTCCACCACCTGCCCACCCCCCCCCAACAGAGCTCTGTATCCTCACTCCACCCAGTGACAGTGATGTTATCTTCTCTCATACCTCTCATCCACAGCTGGAGCCTGCACTAGCTTCCACTCAAATTGCCTCTAGGTGTTTTTCTTTCTTCTCTGATGTACTATTTTGGGTTTTAAAATTTTATGTTCTAAGTCTGGTGAACTCTGCAAGACCTTCCATCCTAATGATGCTTGTTAATGGTATAAAGTCAAATTCAGGATTAGACAGGAAACCAATTATTCTGAAATCCCATTATCAAAATGCTTTAAAATGTGACCCATTTTGCTCTTTTATTTGCACATTGAATAATATGCTCTTGAGAAGGCCTAACAACAAATAGTTTTCAGGGAGAGCTAAACTACTGATATTTTAAAGCTCTGTGATAATTGACATATGTTATGGAAATTGCTGTGATTTCAACTGAGAGCCAGAGTGATTGTTCTGCAAGTGTGACTACATTGTGTTGTCTGTGTGGACATTTGAAGGAAATACTCATCTTAGTTAAGGGTCAGTGGGGGAAAAAAATTATCATCCTTCCCATGGGAATAAACCTACATACGCAGGAGGCTAAGATCTGAGGATCCAGGTTTCAAGCCAGCCCAGGCAGGAAAGTCTGTGAGACTTCTTATCTCCAATTAACCACACACCCCCCTCAAAAAAAAAAAAAAAGCCAGAAGTCAAAGTATAGTTCAAGTGGTAGAGCACCAGCTTTGAGCAAAGAAGCTGAGGGACAATGTCCAGGTTCTGAGTTCAGGCTCCAATACTGGCACAAAATACATGAAATACTTGAGGATTAAACCAGGGCATTATGCTCTCTACCCAGCTACTTTGCCACCAAGCTATATCTCCAGCCTTAAGAATTACCTTCTTTAAGGGAAAGGCATCTTTATCCAGAGTCTCTCAAACAACACTGTGGACAATTGCCCTCAGACATTTTTACTGAGCTCACAAAAGAGGTAGCATTTTGTCACACCTGACAGAATTTTGGCCAGATTGTAAGCTCACTGGCATCAAAAAGTATCACAGGTACAGTTAGATGCAAGGCTAAGAACCTTGCTAGGTTCTTCTCTTCCTTCTTCTTTCAGATTCGCTTCCTCCTTCTTTCTCTCTAGTTGGATGTGGTTCTGCTAAGATGTCCACTTCATTCTTTTCTGTCACAAGCCACTGGCAGCCCACTTATAAAATGATTGTGACAAAGACTCTCTCCATGTTCCAAGTCCTACAAAAACGACTTTGGCTCTGTTGAATCTCTGCTTATTCTATGGACCCATGGCTCTGAGGAGCAATTGGGACACAAGCCTATGCTTGTATCAATGTGTGGTACAGAGCCCAGAGAACCACAGAGCTGGTTCATAGAGGGCAGGTAAGTGCTGAGCGGCCCAAACACATGCCCAGGTACAGTGTGCTGAAGAAAAAGGAGGAATGGCAGCATGGAGTTCCCTGCTCTAATTTAATAACCTGAAATACAGTGAGTTGACCAATGTAGACATGAATTCTTGTACAACATTGCCAGAGGCACACTGGTAGAGCAGGACTGGGAGGAAATTTTGTTGTTCTTCATCTAGATACTCCCATCTACAAAGTGAGAAAGAAGAAGAATGTAATGTATAGATCCTATAGATTAGAAAGGCATGAGCAATAGATCCCATAAACCAAGAAGGCCATGAACAGTCAATCCCATAGACCAGGAAGGCTACAAACAGTAGATGCCATAGACAAGGAAGGTTATGAACAATAGATCTTGTAGACCAGGAAGATTGTAAATAGTAGATTACTAGACTAGGAAGACTATGAGCAGTAGGTCCCAAAGATTAGGAAAAATGAACAGTAGATCCAACAGGCCAGGAAGACTGTGAACTGTGAATCCTATAGACTAGGAAGACTGTCATGCATCTCTTAGACTATGAAGGACACGGGCAATAGGTTTTATATTACAAGAAGGTCTTACTCAGTAGATTTGATAGACCAGAAACAGTGTGCTCCATAGGTTCAGTAGATTGGGAGAAATGTGATCAATGGATTAAAGAGCAGTACCATGAAAGTGACATACATCACTTCAGTTATGTATCATTGACTAGAACCTACTCATGTGCTTACATTTAGCTTAAGGAAGATGGCTGGTACAGTTACTAGCTGGGTGAATATGTAGCCAACTAAAAAATCTATTTTATGTTGGAAGGAAAAATGGATGTCGGTGGGCAATTAGGAGGTTGCCAAACACACTGTAATACAATTGGTGATATTATAAATGGAAATAGAAAACTACCCTCCTTTTAGAATATCTAAAATTGGAAATATCTAGTGTTAGAGAACATGGAGCAAGTAGGAATATCATATATTGCTATAGGAGTAGAAATGATGTATATATATTATATAAAGATATATATATTTATATAAAGTTCTGGAACAGGCAAATATAACCAAGGGATTGATGTCAAAATAGCATTTACTCTTGGTAGGCCCTGATGAAGAGGAGGTACATGAGGAGTTATCTTGATCTGAATCATCATTTCCTAAATGCCTACGCATTTCAAAAATGCATTGAGCTCTGCACTTTAGTGCTTGTAAGTTACACCTACACACACACACACACACACACACACACACACGAAAGGGAGGAAAGGTAAATATATGTAATTTTAAATGATATGTGCTCAGCTCTCTATAGAGGCCCTGTTCTGGGTTACACCTACTCCATATTTTGATATATTACAGCAAATATATCAAAAATCCTACTGACACATTCCTGATGGGTAGATGCTGCTTGCAAGCTGATATCTGCCCCTGACAACACTAAGTCTTGCAGTCCCTTGCATTGTGTAGAGCAGATTGTGTTGCCTTGATTGACAAGTCTTTGAGACTTACTCATCACTGCTTGGACTCCAACATTTGAATTTGCCATTTTATTTCCATTTTAATGTTTCTCATAACTTCCAGCATATATATCAGGCTACAACTGACACAGAGTGCGTATGCACAGAAGCTTCTGCACGGGTTCTGGCAACAATACTAAGCACAGCAGGGTAGGGACTTTCTCTGAACACAAGCTGGCCCCCTAGTCAGGTGAACTTGGCCACCTGTGGGCTTGCTGGCAAGAAAGATGTTTGGGACCTGGGGACAGGAAACTCAATTATTCTATCTGCCCATTGATGATGTCATCACTGGACATTAAAACATTATATTCTTTGAAGAGAATGGGTAGAGTGCCTCGTGGTCATCTCTTCTCTCTGTGATTCATACAGGTGCTTGGCAATCAGCCTTCCTCTCATCAAATCTCCAGCCTTGACTTTCTGTCCCAGCCAACCTCTGCACCCACCTTTCCTTCAGTGAAGAAAGTGCTTATATTGGCACCAACTTCTCATACCTGTAATCCTAGCTAGTCCAGAGACAGATCTGGAGGATTGGCTTAATGCCGAGCAGAAAACTTTTTAAGACTCCATTTCCAATTACCCAGCAAAATACCAGGATGGAGGTATAGTTTAAGTGGTAGAGTACCAGCAGAGCAAGCAAGCTAAGTAAACCCAAGGCCTGAGTTCAACCCCCAGTACTGGTAAGAGGCGAGAAGGAAGGAAGTGAGGAAGAGGAAAAACAACAACGAAAAAACCCAACTTCTGCCTAGTTTCCTGATGGGGGTAGAGGATTTGAGTTAAACATATACCCACAAGTGACAATAGCTCCTGCTTGGTTAAGATCAAGTTTTGAAAAACTATCCTAGTAAAAGATTCTTCTCTAAGAACTGAGGTTAGTAGCAGAGATTAAAAAGCATGTTCATGCTGGGCACTGGTGGCTTATACCTGTAATCTTAGCTATTCAGGAGGCTGAGATCTAAGGATCATAGCTAGAAGCCAGACCAAGCAGGAAAGACTGAGCCTTTTATCTCCAAAGAAACACCAAAAAGCCAGAAGTGGAGCTGTGATTCAAGTGCTAGAGTACTAGGCTTGATCACAAAAGCTCAGGAACAGCATCCAGGCCCTGAGTTCAAGCCCCAGGCCAACACAGATAGACAGACAGACAGACACACACACACACACACACACACACACACACACACACACACACGTATTTCACTTCAGATATCAGTGGCATAATCAGGAGGATGAGACTTAAAGGATCAAAGTTCGAAGTAGCAATATACAAGAAAATCTATCCCCAATTAGCCAGCACAAATTCTGGCTAGAGGCATGTCTCAATTGGTAGATAACCAGCTTAACAAGAGGTCCTCTGATAAAACCTCTGGTACTAGGGGAAAGGTATGTTTACACTGGACAATTATCTAAGTATCATAAGGCACAAATTCACTAACTTCCTGACTATGTGGACATCTTTCAACTGCTCTCTTTCGGTTTACTGTTTGCTAATACCCACTCCTACAACATTTTGTTGTGGAAATTGTGAGCTATATGGAAATGGGAGAATTGTATAATAAACCTGTGGCTACCTATCACTTATTCTACCATGACTGTATTACCATACCTCACTCTCTCTAGATAATCAAGCATCCATAATTTAATTCATTTCTTTAAAAATGCTCTGAATCACAGACATCATTATATGTCCCTTAAATACTCAGTTACTTTTCAAAATAGTAGTTAATTTGAAAGATTTTAATGCTTTGTCCAATGTCTAAGAAAAATAGTTGAAAATTTCCTGACATTTTTTTTTTTTTTGGTCATGGGGCGTGAACTCTGGGCCTGGGTGCTGTCCCTGAGCTCTTCAGTTCAAGGTGAGCACTCTACCATTTGAGCCACAGCCCCACTTCCAGTTTTCTGGTATTTACTGGACTTTCCTGCCCGGGCTGGCTTTGAGCCATGATCCTCAGATCTCAGCCTCCTGAGTAGCTAGGATTACAGGCGTGAGCCACCAGCACCAACTGTGATGTTTTTTTCTTTTTTTGGAGCCAAAGAAGTTTGCTCTATAGTCAGCTGTCCTGTCACTCATCTGGTTCATCTTTCATTGTGAGTTTTCCCAAGTGTCCAGTGATCCTTCATTGTTCATTTTTAAGAAGGAGTGATCATCTTTACTTAGCTGATCTAGGTAGCTGGCTTGGCCTATGCTATAGTTTGAATGTGTTCTTCAAATTTGTATATTTCCATATCATAGCCCATGTGATGAAAGCATTAAGAGGATTCTGAGTAGGTGGTGAAATCCTGGGAGCAGAACTTTTGTGAATGGGATTAAAGCTTGAGAGTATGGACTCAAACTTTCTATTTGTTCTGCCATGTGGAGACACAGTGGAAGGTACCACCTCTTGGAAACAGGAAACCTTTATCAGATACCAAAGCTGCCTCCAGAGCTGTATGATATCTTTTTATTATTTATAAATTGCCCAGTTGTAGGCATTTTGCTGCAGTAGCACAAATATACTAAGACAACCTACCTACCTCTGCCTTTGAGCTAGTAGGTCTATTTTTCTCATGGGAGATGATTTTACAAAAGAGCATGGTTGGAGTGAGCCAGTGACCAGGCTTCCAGGTATATGGTCAGCTAGACACCATAGAGGACACCACATAAACAGCTCTGTGTTCCTAATGGGACCCACTGAGGCAGCTGGACTTCTGAAGGGTCAGAGTTTTCCTAGTAGAGCTGCTTCTGCTTATTTTCTTGGTTTCTATGTGTGCTTCTTTAGATGGAAGATGGTCTTACTCGTGTTTTGTTTATAATTAAACTAAATGCACTAATGCTATTTAATGACTCAAGGTATTTACTGCCAAGTGAAACCAGAGATCTGTTTATTCAGTTGTAAGCCTCCATCGTGATTTAAAAGGGTGAGTCTGAGTCTCTAAGCTTATACAGGTCAAGAGAGGCACCCCCTGTTGGTTTCACGTTCCTCCCTTGCTCTGTCACAGCTAGGTGGGTGTGTACAGCTCCTTCCTCCTCCTGTCTACATCCAGGCTCAGTCTAACATCCTGAACCACAAGAACCTCCACACAAGGTTTTCCTAGGATCTTTGAGAGTTTGGGAGGTGCGTGTTAGCTTTCTGTGATTGTGACAAAACACTTAAGACAATCAACTGATAAGGAGGAAAGGCTAATTTTCGCTCATAATTTCAGAATTTCAGTCCATGGCTGCTTGGCCCTGTTGCTTTGGTGTACTATGCCAGCACAGTACATCATGGAGGGCAGGTATGACTGAGGAGTCTGCTTACTTCATGATGGCCAGGAAGCAGAGACAAAGCCGAGGCTACCAGGGCATACCCCTAATGACCTAAATTCCTCCCACTAGACTCCGCCCCCTAAAGTTTTCACTACCTCTTGTAGGAGACTAGAGAACAAATCTTCAACACATAGTCTTTAGGGAATACTCCAGTAGCAGGAGGCTCCATGTATCCACTCATTTATAGATTACCATGGTAACTACCTTCCTGAAGCCACTTCATGATGACCACAGAGCAATTATGATGACCATGTACCAGGTCAAACATTGTATTTAAATCTTATTTATTTATTTATTTTTATTTTCATACCAGTCTGGGGTTTGAACTCAGAGCTTGGGTGGTGTCCCTTAGCTTTTTTCATTTAACTCCAGTGCTTTACCACTTGAACCACAGCTCTCCTTCTAGCTTCTTTTTAATGGTTAATTGGAGATAAGAGTCCTATAGAGTTTTCTATCTGGGCTAGGTTTCAAACTGCAGTCCTTAGCTCTCAGCCTCCTGAGTAGATAGGATTACAGGTCTGAGCCACCAATGCCTGGCTTAGATACTTAAATTTTAATCAGCAAATACCCTCTGAAGGGCAAGAGATTTGCTATATGGCTTCTGCTGCTCTAGCTTCCACCCATCTCCATAATGACAATACACATCAGGAAATTTATTGGTCCACATATCTTAATGTCACTTTATCTGCACATATGTGTACCTGAGCCACTCTCCTGCAGTATTTTCTAGGTCTTAAACGTAACAGGCTTGGCTGATATGTCCAACTCATAGATTCTCTGGTGGCTCAAGGTTTCAAAGGAGCATACTTCCCTAGACAGTCTTTAAAAATAGGTGTCCTTTCAATTTCCAATTCATTTTCTACCCTTTCACAGGAGTATATCTTTTCCCCACCCCCATTCTGTGTTAACCCTCTTCTGACCTACAGCAATGTGGGCTGTTCTGATTATTGTCCTCTCTGCCTGTGTATGGCTTCTTCTAATTATTGTTCATCATCTATTTCTCAGCATTATGTCAAAATCAGATGGTTATTTTTCCCCATCTGTTGCCACAATCTGTTCAATCCATCACATTCAGAGAGCTTGCAGGAAATTGTATCGTCCAAAGGCAGGAATGAATGTGCTTTAGCCAGACTCAATAAAAGCAGGGTTTTGATCTGCAATTCTGCTTTGGGACTGTTCTTATAGAATGTCAAGTGAAGAAAAATTGCTATTTATCTCAGAGCCCATCATGAATATCAGAAAAGCAATGCTGAGAGACACGTGGGGTGAAATTCTGACATCCTCCAAATATTTTTTCTCTGTAGCATAACTATATTTACTAGAAAAGGTCTCCACCCCAGGCTTTTCTTTTTTTAATTTATTAAGTAGTTAGATTAATCAGGTTATGTGTACAATTCATCTTGACCAATGCCACCTCTTCCATCATTCTCCTCCATTCTCCCTCCCATCTCTACCCTTAAGTTACATAGTTCAATTTTTACATAAAATACATTGAAAATAATGACTGCATTTGCTCATCCTTCCTCCCTCCTTTCATGTGCCTCCCCTCCCCCACTCCACTGTGTCCCCTCCCCCAAACATGTTGCCAATTCCTGATATTATTTTCTTCTTCTTTTTTTGTCTTTCCTTTCATCTTAGGTCAGAGGGAAAATGGAAGTCCAACATTTATATTAATTTTCAAAAGCTGTAAATGCCACACACTTGAATTTGAAGAAAAAGGTTTTTATCTTGAAGGCATTTCATGTGGACAGAGCAAGCATGCTTCTTGCTGAGCTGCAACCATTATGCAGAAAGCTGTGGTTCCTTCTTCATTAGGCAAAGTGGTTTGCAAAGCCCAATGTCATACTAATGGCTTCAAGGCTGAGAAGCTGCCAGCCAAGGAGCTGCTTAGCAGGAGGCCAGGAAAGTGGAGTAAATTCTGGAGAAAGGAAATCCTGATAAAGATCATTAAAAAAAATTATCTTTCTATTTTGCTTTATTTTGTTTATTTGCTTTTGATAGACACATAATTTTACGGGGTACAATATTTGATCAGTGATTCATCTATTCATCACTTCACAAGTATGCTTTCATTATACTTGGATCACTCAAGAATCCTCTCTTCTATTTAGAAATGTATAATGCATTATTGTTGGTTAGGGTCACCCTCCTGTGTAATAGAATTCCAGAACATATCTAACTGGTAGATTTTACTGTGGATATGATCGCATCTCTGATCACTATGGCAGAAGCTGAATGTAGTAAAAGGCTGTTCTGGGACAAATCCAGCTGAGGGAGCAGACAGAAGCTCTTGGTCTAAATGCTTTTTCCAGGAAAGACAGAGGGAGGGCCTCCATTGTGGCCTGGCACACCTACTGCTCCTATCCGGACAATGGCCCATCCCCACTCACCCCACTCCCGTCATCTGGAGGCCAAGAAGATTGGCCTCCCATTGTAATACCACTTGAAGTAATTTATTGCTTTAACCTTCCGAGTTGAAGACAGATTCATTGGGGTTTTTTGTTGTTGTTGTTTTGGTCGGTTGTGGGGCTTGAACTCTGGGCCTGGGCGCTGTCCCTGCGCTCTTCCGCTCAAGGCGAGTGCTCTACCTCTTGAGCCACAGTGCCATTTCTGGTTTTCTAGTAGTTTATTGGAGATAAAAGTCTCATGGACTTTCCTGCCCCGGCTGGCTCTGAACTGCAATCCTAGATCTCAGCCTCCTGAACAGCTAGGATTACAGGCGTGAGCCACCGGTGCCCAGCCTCATTGGTGTTTTTTTCAAAGTAGCATTCTGGGACCTAATTTATTCAGATGTTTTTCATTTTTATTTTCATTATGCAAGTATTACATTTAGTTGTGTGAAACTGCTGCTAGCCGAAATTAGGATTCCATCTCTCTTTCCTTTCTATTCTTTTCCCTGTAGCTATCCAAGGACATGTACTGTTCATAAAATGACTAAATGACTGAAGGATCTCTTATGGCTTATCTCTTGAATGCCTTTTGACATGCCCACATATCAAAAGCTTGGCTCCAGCTTGTGGCACTGTTGTGAAGTGATGGAAGCTTTAGGAGGCTGGGACCTACTGGAAGGAAGTTAGGTATTATGGGGCATGACCTTGAAGGGAACATTAGGGCCCCACCTCTTTCTGTCTCTCTTTACTTCCTGGCTTCTACAGCTTCGCCTTTACCACCAGGCTCCCACCGTGATATTATGTCTCATCATAGGGCTAAAAGCAACGGGGCCACACAGCCCTGGGCTGAAACCAAGAGCCAAATTATACTTACTTCCTTTAAGTTGATTATTCTAGGTATCTGTCACAGTAAGCTGACTGACATAGACCCCCATGCTGATACAAAACAGAACTCTCTCTTGAATCATTTGTTGCTGATAGACTTAAGTTGTTCATATTGCATCCCAAATCTTTTCTCTGAAAAAAAAATTACCCCTTCATCCCTTCCTTCTATCAACACTGGAAAAATCTTGACAAACATCTGCCAATGGATATTTTCCCCAGATAGTTTGGGGTTCACAGGGCCCACAAAGAAGCCATCTGTGTCAATAGTAGGGTTGCAGCAATTTCAGGAGTGCCAAGGAAACCTCCTCTTTCTGTAGAGCCTGGCACTCAACATGAGAAATTCATTTCTTTTGGGTTCAGACTAAATACTGTTGACACTTGGAAGAAGGCTTGCACTTCAAGCTCACTAATGATCCCTAATCCAAAAGGTCTAGGACCAGATTGGGATTTTGGATTTGAGGGCAGGGTTTTGGACTATCAGCATACACATGAGATAACTTGGGAATAGGGCAGGCTCAAGTCTAAACATAAAAATTTATTTATGCTTCATATACCTCCTATACTTGAAGGTAATTGTACTCAACATTTTGAACAATTTTGTGCATGAAACTGTTTCATGGGATAGAACCTTCCATCTGTGGCATCTTGTTGCCCACAAAAAGTTTTGAGTTCTGGGGTACTTTCAATTTGGGATTTTCAGATTAAGGATGCACAATGACATCTCTCTGTCCTTGGATATAGATGGTGACCAAAGCTGAAAAGGAAGTCAAGGAAGACCATTAGTCAGTCTTCCACCAGGGCAACAAAATATGAGAGATAATCCACTTAAAACAAGAAAAAGGGTTATTTTGGCTTCTAGGTTTGAAAGTTTCGATATTTGATTCCATGGTTCCATTGTTTTGGGGGCAGTGGGTGAAACAGTACATTGTGGTGGGAACATGTGGTAGAGGAAGATGGGGATGGGGAGAGAGATATCAAGGTCCCAGAGTTTTCCACAAAGGCACATTCCAGTGATCTAAGGGCCACTAGAAGGCCCTAGCATAAGCCTTTAACTGATGGGGTTTTCGGGACATTTGGATCCAGCTATAGCAAGGGTAGAGGTGATAGCCTATTATAGGGGCCCTAAGAAAAGAGGATGTCTGGACATGAAGGATGTGAAGCCTTGAGGCTCCCAGCTTCTAATGGTCAAGTCATCTCTTCTTAGCTATATGAGAACCCATGAGGAATACAGGAAGCAGTTAGACTCACCACTCAGCTTTGGATTTCAGCTTGACCTTTATCCCAGATGTCTGGCTGCTTTCAGCTCCTCTGGACTAAAACTGTTAAGAGTCTTTGACAATTTCTGGGATGACAGTGGAAGGCAAGGTTGTTGTGGTATAGCAATGCTTCTTGAGAGAAAGAACTCAGAGCCAGCTGGGTAGCAGCCATGGCTCTTCATCTGAATTCTCTCCCCATTTAGGAGGATCTCCTAGCACTAGAAAGCTAAAGCCTTGTTGTCATTGCATGGAATTGTGCCACCCAGATGACACTACTTAACATGCTTGCTATCTGGGGTATATTTTCATCTCTTTCTCAACTAGTCTTTTTTTTCCCCTTCAAACAAGATCATATGTGTATTCTCCATGCACTGATAGCTGGAAGGGATCTGGCAACTATGCCTTTGTTTGCATACCTCTTCCCTGTGTGGATGCAGACACATCACCATGGTAAGAGACAGTCTAAAGAGACATGCTAAAGGTATGCTGAAGTTTATCAAAGGCTATGAATCATACCAGCCTGCCAGCAAATCCCTAAAACAACAACAACAACAAAACTAAAACCCTAAAGCCCTGGGTAGGGTAATGCTGAAGGGGAAGGAAAGACATGGCTTCTGTGAGAGAAAGACCTATAGCCACCTGCCTGTCATGCTAGGAGAATGGAGAAGTGGCTGTGCCTTCCAGATCCAAAGCATTGGTCCTCAGAAGTTGCTATATTAACATGTGGTTTGTCACTCAAGGGTTCATGTGTTGTAAATTTGATTCTCAACAGATGTGAATAGTGATGAAGCCTTTAAGAGGTAGAGCCTGGAGGAAGATCTTTAGCTCATTATCAGCAGCATGCCCTTGGAAGAGATTAATATAGACCTCTAGGGACCCCAGTTTAGGGTGGTGTGTCATGGTGGTTTTAAAATATGCCTGCAAATTCTTGAACATTTCTCTGTACATCTTTGAGCCTGGGTACCACATGGCTATGACAATCTCCCTGAGACCCTCACTCCAGCATCATAGATGAGATATGGATTCTTATGATGCCATGGCTCAGTCCATCTTGGTGTTAGCACCTGGCTGGTCCTGCCTTACAAGCAGAAACCTAGGGAAGTGGAGCTCCATTCTAGGAAAGGCAGAACTCTGCACCCCTCTGTTTGGATCTCTGACCAGTTGGATTTTCTGGTATTTGTGGTCAGTTTAGATGAGAGGATGGAGAGAAACTCCAAGAACCATGGAAGCCATGCACATATAGTGGCATTTGTGTAACCACTGGTACCTCACATGTCTGAAGCTTCTGTACAAGCTCCTAATATCCTAATGCAGTTAAGCAGCTGATTAACATCAGCAAAAAGAGGCCAGGTGCATCCAGGAAGCTGACTCTTGCCTGATGGAGATGAGTAGACTCTTTTCCCTGATGGGGATGCATTATTTCTCCTTCCCCTACCCCAGGGCTCGCAGATGTGGCTAGTGTCCTGAGTTCTGCACTGCCAGGAATAAATTCACCTAGCTTAGGGAGACATGAGAAGGTCAAGGACAGAAGGAAGGAAAAGCAGAGAGAAGAGATGAGAGATACAGAGATGTGATGGAGAGGAGGCTACTGGAGGCACATTTGGTTACTTCTATGCCTTTAGAAAATAGCCCCTTCTGTGATTTCATTCTTAGAAGACCTGGATTGGCCTGTACTACAAACACCCCTGAAATCTGACCATAGGTTGTACAGAGTTCTGTTTTCCCATTTGTCCCATGAATGCTAACTCTAAAGCTGAAGTGTGGACATGGTCTCTGGAAAGTCCCTTAGCTGTGTATTTTGTTCAAGGTCCCCCATGGGTTTATGGACCAATTGACATTCCTTAGTAACTCATTGGCTGTGCTCTCCAGGCCACTGGAAGACAGTGGTGTTCCTAAGGACATTTCTCAAAGGAGTGGAAGCAAACACAGTGGGGGAGTGAAAGCAGTGCTGTGATCAGTGGAGCTGGAGGGCCCAACAGGGTAAGAGAGGCTGAGCCTAACATGGGCAGGGGACAAAACAGCTCTTCACTGCGGCCCACCCGAATAGTGAGAGTCTGGCTTCCATTTTGCTTGCCTTGAGTTTTCAAATCCTCAACTCCAACATGGATGACTTCACTTTTATATTATCTGGACTATTTAACCAAGAAGAAAACCTGGCATTTTGCTCCTCTGCAAAATTTCTTGGGTCCTTTTGTGGATGTACTACATGAATTTCATATACATTCCCACCCAACGATTTTATCTTATTTTCATCCACCCAGATCATCTCTCCATAGAGAGTACCAAGTTACATCACAGGCTATTAATGAATGAATGAATTAATTTTGTGATGGTATAGAGGCTTGAACTCAGGGCCTGGATACTGTCCCTTAGGTTTTATTTTGTTTGTGTTACTCAAAGTTGGTGCTTTACCACTTGAACCACAGCTCTGCTTCTGGTACTTTGCTGGTTAATTGGAGATAAAAAGTTTCTAGGCTGGGAAGGTGGCTCAGTGGTAGAGTGCTTGCCTTGCATGCATGAGGCCCTGGGTTCAATTCCTCAGCACCACACAAGCAGAAAAAGCCAG
>NW_012267502.1:401823-419500 GCF_000151885.1 Dipodomys ordii | reverse complement strand
GCTTTTTTCTTTTTGCTTATGTGGTGCTGAGGAATCGAACCCAGGGCCTCATGCATGCAAGGCAAGCGCTCTACCACTGAGCCACCTTCCCAGCCGTAGTAGATGATTTTGTGTGGTAATTTTGCCCCACTGTAGGTTAATGTAAGTGTCCTGAGTATGCTGCTGTCTATGCTATTATGTGCATTAGGATGGGTGTAATGAATTCATTTTCTTTTTTTTAATTTTTAAAATTATCTTTAGCTGTACAAAGGGGTTGCAATTCAGTAAATAAGTTTATAAGTATGATGTATCTTTATCAATGTCACTTCTGCATCATTATAACACATCAATAAATTCATTTTCAATTTACAATGTTTTCATGGGACTATAACCCAATTACAAGATGCAAAATAGCCAGGTGCTCATGCCTATAATCCTAGCTACTTAGAAGGCTCAGGTCTGAGGACTGAAGATCAAAGCCAGCCTTGGCAGGAAAGTCTGTGAGACAGTTATCTCCAATTACAACACCAAAAAAGCCAGATGTGGAGCTGTGCTCAAGTGGTGGAGCACAAGCTAAATAAGGAACAGCACCTGGGCCCTGAGTTTAAGCCCCAGTACTGGCACCAAAAATTTTTAAAGAAAATGTGTAGTATCTTTATACACACGCAGAAATAAATGTATGCTAAAAGTCTTTCACAATAGAGGTTCATTTAAAATGCTTTATTGAGGTAATTATACTGTGCAGTATCCAGCATCCAGATGAATAATTGTCCAGGAAAACTCTATGATCTCTACAGATCACATGTTGGCTAGGTTGACCTAGAGATCCAATACTGGGGCTTGAACTCACAGCCTGGGTGCTATCCCTTAGCTTTTTGTTCGAGGGTGGTGTTCTGCCACTTGAGCCACAGCTTCACTTCCATCCTTTTGCTGATTAATTGAAGATAAGGGTCTCATGGACTTTTCTGTCCAGGTTGGCTTTGAATTTTGTTCCTCAGATCTCATCCTCTTGAGTAGCAAGGATTACCAGTAGGAGCCACTGGTGCCTGGTGAAAACTTAATTTTGTTCTTTTCCTCTCTTTACTTGGTTTCTTTGTGGAATGGAGATTCTTCATTGGCAAGGAGAACTATGTACAATGTCCTGTAATAACCAGCTCTTAAAAACTTTCCCCTGCAGGGAATGGAACTGGGCCAGGAATCCCAGAAGTAGATGCAGGAGCTCCTGCACAGGTCTCTGATGCTGGCTGAGAGCCATTGTTCTCCCAGGAGTCCAGGCTGCTTCTATGGCCAGGGCTTGAACGGCAAAAATAGATAGACAGTCCTTAACATGAATGGGCTGCACATCTGCAATTTTAAATATTGAGGATAGAGTCTCATGAAGTTAGGCATCCTCACTGAAGATGTACACACTCTCTACGTCCTTCATCATGGCATGAAGATGATGCTTGAGGTCCCTGTTGTATTGAGCCCTGTGTTTTCCAGGTTGGCCCTAGCTCTACCCTATATAGGGTAGACTCCTGTGTGGTTCAGCTCCCAGTTCTGTCTTCTGAGTAATGATAAGTGATTTTATCTTCCCCTCCTAGCCCTCACTTCCAGGAATGCTGGGACAACTCCATCTTCTCCAAAAGTCCAGGTATCAAGGCGTTGGAGTGATGTCTGATGTTTGGCCACAGGAGCACTGAGTTCCTGAGTATTGTGGCTACTTCCAAAATAAAGTACGTGAACAACTGTTACCCAGACATTGCATATATTTTCCACATGGCCTAGGAACAGATAGATTACTATGTGGAGCTATGTGTGAGCAGGAGTATATGTGTCTAAATAGTGCAGGGCTGACTGTATGAATGTATGTATGTGTGGGTATATATATATAAAATCTATGAGGTGTGATTGTGAGTCTATACATTTATATGTAAGGCAGTGTGTACATCTGTGTAATGGGCATGCTTGTGTATGAATGTTCTGTGTATAATGTTGATAGTTTCTGTGTTTAGGATTTTATTTATATGTGAGTAAAGTGCTGTGTGAGTATTTGTGCATAGTATCCTCTGTGTGTCTGAATTGGTTGAAATAATAGATACAAGTGCAGAATACTTATTGAAGATAATGAAAGCTTTAATTTTCCTTTGCTGATGGGAATGTGATAAATGTCTCAACTTCTATTGGATGTGCTGTGTTGTTGACTGCACATATTTGTTCTTGGGGAGTTGAGTGGGAGTTCTGTCTCTGTCCCACTCTGAGTGAAGCTTGTGGGTAGAAGAAATGTTCTTAATTCCCCCTGGCAGTGAGGAGGTCTCACCTGGGCTGCAGCAAGTGGTTCCCAAAGGTCCTGTGCTCTTCTGGCCCTTCAGAAACCCCATGCCCCTTTGCCAAGGACCCTTCAAATCACCTGCAAGTGGGAAGAGCCAAAAGGTCAGAGAAAACACCAGTTGTTCCTCTGCATATGAGAGAGAAAATCCTTTAAAGGGCATTGTGAGTTCCTGGGGCAGAGGGTGTTATAGGGGGTTGACTTCAAAGAGCTGATTGATAAATGCCAGCTTCTAGGAAATATTGAGATCTGAAGAGAGCTGAGAGGGTTGATGGGAAGGGATATTGAGAGATGCCAGGAAGGCCTTCAGTGGGGGTGAGGTACAGAGGATCTCAGCTGATGGAGAAATGAAGACTTCAAGGCTCTATCATTTTTTCTATTGTAATGTTACTACTGTAAAAAAAAAAAAAGAGCAAACCAAAGCTAACAACTCAGTTATTTGGGTGAATCTGTGTGGTCACAGAGATGTCATCAGAAGATGGCTTTACCATATGGTTCTCAGAGTGACCTTGAGACAAGAAGACAGATTCCAGAATTAGGAATTAGCTCATAAATCACAGTTTGGCCATATCAAGTGGAGCTACAGAGGCATTTCAAACGACATTGGAAAATGAAACACAGTGTCCTTAAGAGATCCCCAAGGCTCAATATTATGTGAAATTTCAGGAGGTGAAATTCACCTTACCCCAGAGATATGGGGGAGAATGATGGGAGGGGTAAGTGACATTGTTCAAGATAAATTGTACTCATAATCTGACATATTTAATTTTGAAACTCCTTTGTAAACTAAAGATAATAAAAATAAAGCATTGAAAAAAAAGAGAAGAAAAGAAACTCATTCTTGGAGAGAAGACAAGAAAAAAATGACATTGGTAAGAGATGATTAAATGTGAGAACACACTGGCTTTCTTTACTTTCTCTTTTAAAAATGTTTCCTCAGGGGCTAGGAAGGTGGCTCAGTGGTAGAGTGCTTGTCTTGCATGCATGAGGCCCTGGGTTCGATTCCTCAGCACCACATGAGCAGAAAAAGCTGGAAGTGGTGCTGTGGCTCCAGTAGTAGAGCGCTCACCTTGAGCTGAAGAGCTGAGGGACAGCACCCAGGCCCAGAGTTCAGGCCCCATGACTGGCAAAATAAAATAAAATAAAAATAAATAAATAAAAATGTTTGCTCATTTGAGCTGGGTGTGGTAGCTCACAGGTGTAATTCCAGCTACGTGAGAGGTAAAGATCAGAAGGATTGTGGCAAAATTCCTGCTTGGCCAAAAAGTTAATGAGACCACCCCAACCAATTAAAAGCTGAGTGTGATGGTATGTACCTGTCATCCTAGTTATACAGGAAATATAAATAGGAGGATCAAAGTCCAGGCCAGTTTGGGCATAAGCATGAGACCCTATTCCAAAAAATAACTAAATCAAAGAGGATTGGGGGGGGGTGTTGTTGTTCAAGTGATATGGCACTTGCCTGGCAAGTACAAAGCCGTGAGCTGAACTATCAGCACTTCAAGCAAACAAATAACAACAACAACAGCCTTCTTGCTTAGCTATATCTTTTGATTTTGCAATGAATACGTATGTGCATAACCACCTATACAGCTGTATACATAGGTTTGGAAAAAGGAAAGGAATTTAAGTGAAGTTGGAGCAATGTCTCCTGCATGCTGGCAGAGAGGGACACACTCCTGAGGCCCTACCTGCCATCTTGTTTCATTTGCACAGCAGCTTTTAGGAATATTGGTGCCCATGCTGTTCAGTGAACAGTGTAGCAAGACAGTGGGCTAGACAGCAGCAGCCATCCTGTCCTGGAATGCCGCCTTACACTGCTCTTGATGCCCCCCCACCCCCACTATGAAAGCAGAATATGTTCGATGTCCTTGGAACATCTCAGCCTATGGTTATTTCTGAGCCCTAGGTCTGCTCATGACTTGGATAAGGAGGAATCCCAGCACCCTGCAGGCTGTGCCTCCCCAGTAGGCTTCAGCTGTAGAGAAAACCAGCTGTGACTGGCATGATGCCACTTGAGAGGGTTAGCTGCAGGCATTGGTTGGTCATGACTGTCAGCCTTCTTCCATAACGCATGTCTGGGGACTGTTATCTGTGTTGTCCCCAATCAGGAACAAACTCAGGATATGGCCTTGCAGAAAGCAATGCCCTCTCTGCAGAGTGTAGGGCTAGAACTAGACCTTTGCTTCCTGTCCTCACAACAAAAGAAAAGCTCACATTTTTAAAAAAATTTATAACATGTGTGATCAAGACCAAAGAGATACATATTCCTCTGGGCAGTTACTCTGGGCTGGATTTAATTTGTTATGGCATTCATCACAAGAAGAGGGGGGAAACGTAGTGCTTGCTCTTTCTAAAAACACACAAGTTGGCAGGTGCTGGTGGCTCACTGTTGTAATGCTAGCTACTCAGGAGGCTAAGCAATTCAAAGCTAGCCCAGGTAGAAAAGACCATGAGAGCTGGGTGCCAGTGGCTCACACCTCTAATCCTAGCTACTCAGGAGGCTGAGATCTGAGGATCAAGGTTTGAAGCCAGCCTGGGCAGAAAAGTCCCCATGAGACTCTCATCTCCAATTAGCCACTCAAAAACTGGAAGTGTCACTGGATCAAAGTGGTAGAGTGCTAGCAGTCAGCCAAAACGCTCAGACCTTGAGTTCAAGCCCCACAACCAACAAAAAAAAGAAAGAAAAAGAAATAAGGAAAGAAAGAAAAAAAAGGAAGGAAGGAAGGAGGAAGGAAGGAAGGAAGGAAAGAAGGGAGAGAGAGAGAAAGAAAAAGAAAGAAAGAGGGGCTGGGAAGGTGGCTCAGTGGTAGAGCGCTTGCTTTGCATGCTCAAGGCCCTGGGTTTGATTCCTCAGCACCACATAAGCAAAAAAAGAAAAAAGCCAGAAGTGGCACTCTGGCTCAAGTGGTAGAGCGCTAGCCTTGAGCTGAAGAGCTGAGGGACAGCACCCAGGCCCAGAGTTCAGGACCCATGACCTGACCCAAAAAAAAAAAAAAAAAGAAAGAAAGAAAGAGGAAGAAAGACCATGAGACTCTTACTGCTAAGATCATGAGACTCTTACTGCTAATTAACCAGCAAAAAGCCAGAAGTGAAGATGCAGTTCAAGTGATAAAGTATCAGCCTTGAGAAGAAAAAAAGCCAGGGCCCTGAGTTCAAGCCCTACAACAGGCACCAAACAAACAAATTCACACAAATACGTTTGTTTCTATGACCCAATTTCATTTATAATCTATGGGAGGAAAGAGAACTTAGGCTACATTTTTACTTAGTACTTAGCACAGTAGTGGGCCATTTCCATGATGAGAATGGGCTCAGGATCCCCTGCTTAGGCATTCCACACAGATGCTTATTTTTACCCTGGAATCATAAATACCATGGTTAACAGCCCTCAGAGTGGACATTAAAAGGCTGGGTGCTGGTGGCTCACGCCTGTAATCCTAGGTACTCAGGAGGCTGAGATCTGAAGTTGCAGTTTGAAACCAGCCTGGACAGAAAGGCCATGAGACTTTTCTCTCTAACAAATTACTCAGGAAAAACTGGAAATGGCTCAATAGCTTAAGTCGTATTGCACTTGAGTAAAAGAAGCTCAGGGACAATGTCCAGGACACACACACACACACACACACACACACACACACACACACACACACACACACACACAGACAGAATGGGGCCATTTGGAACACAGTTAAGCCTTTCTTGGATCATTCAGTAAAATATGAGTACTTGAATGTATCCTTATGCAAATAGTCACAGAGACCTGGACAGGAACAGCCCCTCCTGTGCTGCACATGTGGTAGGTCATGATCACAGGAAGGGAAAATTCTCAGCCAGGCCTTGGGCTATGGCGTGGGCATGTAGTGGCTTCTTAAGACCTTAATTTTTCCTTCTGCATGATCCTCAGAAGCATCTCTCAGATTTCCCTGTCTCACTTCACAAGGAATGAAGCAGTTCTGCTTTGGGAGGAACCAGAACTGAGACATTTCTTCATTCCAGGAAGGGTTTAAGGTAGTTTACAAAATATGGAAGGCATGTAATTAATTGTGGGACAATATGGTACACTCCCTGGGTTTGTTTGTTTTATATTAGTGGGTACTGGGGCTTGAACTCAAGAGTGAGTGCTGCCCCTGGGCTTTTTCACTTAGGATTGGTGCTCTATCACTTCATTTACAGCTCCACTTCGGGCCTTTTGCTGGTTATTTGGATATTAGAGTCTCATGGACTTTCAAACTGTGATCCTGAGATCTCAGCTTCATAAGTAGCTAGGATTACAGGTGTGAGCCACCAGAAACCTTCTTTGGTTTGTGTTTTGTATCTTCTGGAATTATAGCTACCTAAGACCATTGCATCCCCACTATGTATATGAAAGTGTATATATGTTACTGTGCAGAATTAAACAGTTTAAGCTTTTTGCTGATGGAAGATGTGATTGGCCCCATATGCTGTAGATGCTTCAGCCTGTTTGAGGATCAGGAGAGAAATGGACAAAGCCATCCAAATGAAAAGACAATTCTATTGCTGTTGTGAACCTTGCTTTGGGGGTTCTAATTGCTAAACTACTCTACCAAGCTCCCATTCTGTATGACAACTGCTAAGCCAAGGTGGTAGGCAGGCCACACTGCTCTGACTCAGTGGGCCAAGCTGCTAACATGTGTGCTTATTAAAATGGAGACATATATAAGAGGCAAGATGCCCAGTGCAGAAGAGGCTGGCCCTTCTGGCAGTTCTTGCTCAAGCTCAAGCACAGCGGAAAATACTTCTACTAGAAAAGGTGTTGTGTTCTTCAACCAAGCAAGGGGGCTTCCCTTCACCTTCATTGCACTAAGTTGCTGAAAGGGTAGCATGATTTTAGTAACAAAAATGGGAAACAGAAAAGGGCATGGGTGCACCAGGGACCAGCCTGTTCTGTTCCCTTCCAAGGTCAGATGACAACACATTTCTAGGTCAAGTGACTCAGAGCAAAGATACTACAGAGAAGTAGGAATGGGGAAACACAAAGTACATTCCTGTAAGAGGCCACTTGAAGTGCGTGTGGTCATCAGGGACAGACAACTTCCGGTCAGGATAGCTACTGTTGCACAAATTAGAGGGCAGACCTCAGCTCTTTAGTGAGTGTGTGTGTGTGTGTGTGTGTGTGCGCGCGCGCGCATGCACGTAGCCAGGTCCAGAAATCCTACACACCACTTTCCACAGCCTTTACCTGGAGAAGTAAGTTGATAGAGAGCTTAGGGGACAATGTTCATTTTGTATTGCCTGAAAATATTTCCATTAAAACACATTAGCCTTTGGCTCTGTACTGTTAGATGGGGTTGTTTATGTTAACTGTAACTGTCACAGAGAGGAGAACTAGAAACACTGAAAAATGCAAAACTCTAAGGCTTCAGAGAGTTGATGGGCTGCTGCAGAAGTAGGCAAATGTCAAAAGAAGGTTACTTTCAGAAGAGAAAGCCTCGAAATTCAAGTAAGGTTAGGAATCTATTTGTTCTCCAGGCCTTTGAGATTCCCTCAGCCCTGGCAGCACCCAGATCAGAGGCAGAAGCATAGCAAAGAACTCTAAAAGGTTCATCCTGAGAAGTGGAAGGACCCCTCCATGCCCGTAGTCCCGGTCCTGTCATCTGCAAGGATTATGCAGACAGAACACACTTTCTTGACTTTAGCCAGGTATTTGGTACGTACAAAGTAGTCTAGAGGGACAGCATCAACAGAGCGTACCATGTTTCCTTAAATATAAGAAATGAATATAATGTAATTGTGCTTCCCATTTCCCTATGTCTTTTGTGCGACTGCAACCATATTTTACCACAACATTTTTTCCCCTTTTTTATATGGGTGCTGGGTCTTGAACTCAGGGGCTTTTGAGTTTACATGCCAGCTAGCTTGTTGGCTCACAGCTGTTACTCTACCACTTGAGTCCTACCTCCAGCCCAGGTTTTGTTCATTGGTTAGAGATAAAGTCCCTTGGACTTTTCTGTCTGGGCTGGCTTTGAATTACAATCTTCCAGGTTTTATTTTTTTGTTTATTATTATTTTATTTTTATTTTTACCAGTCCTGGGGCTTGAACTCAGGGCCTGGATACTGTCCCTGTGCTCTTTTTGCTCAAGGCTAGCACTTGAGCCACAGCACTATGTCTGTTTTTTTCTGTTTATGTGGTACTGAGAAATCGAACCCAGGGCTTCATGCATGCTGGGCAAGCACTCTACCACTAAGCCACATTCCCAGCCCCCTCAGGGAGTGGGGTGGGGGGTGTGGAGGGGACCGGAGTAGCTAGGATTGTAGATGCAAACCACTGGTACTCAGCTACCGCTACAAACCTTGCTAAGTTTCTTTTCTTTTTTCCCCTCACCTTTTCATTTATTTCTCTTTGTAAGCCTTCCTTTTCTATTATTGTTTCTCCTTCCTGTCTTCTTCCTACTATGTTATTCTGTTTTCTTCTTCTTCCTTCTTAGTAAATTTCAGCTAAGAGTTATAGCTTCCAGGTTATTTATTTCCTGAAATGTTGCTGTTTATCTACATTAATTTTTCTCTAGCACATTTCCTACTTGACTTTGTCAGTCTGACCTCAGGATTCCTGAGTATGATTTTGCTGTCTGTGTTTACAAGTGTCTCTAACTTTAACATCATTCCAGTTTGAATCAATGGGTGTGTTCCTCTTTGCTATCCATATCCTTGCTGAAACATAGATTTTAAATGCTAATAATTACTTTAGTTTGTCTTACAATTTTCACATTCCTTTTCTCATTGGATTTGCCAGGCAAAGTGGGAGATAAGCATAACTTTAACATGACAGATAAGAATGTTCGAATTGTGTAGGCACCCATGATTTATGCCTGTAATCCTAGCTACTCAAGAGGCTGAGCACTAGAGGATCAAGGTTTGAAGCCAGCTCAAGCAGAAAAGTCGGTGAGACTTCATCGCCAAATAATCAGCAAAAAGCTGTGCTGGAGGCATGCCTCAAGTGGTAGAGTACCAGTTAAGCAAGCATGAAGAGCAAACATAGCACCCTGAGTTCAAATCCCAGTACCAAAAACAAAACTAATAGTAATACTCATGTTGAACATATAAAGAGATCCTGCTGCTTGGCAGTAGAAGTGGGTGGAACAAGGAGCTAGGTCATATGATCTTTGTCTGCCTTTTGGCCTTTATGGTTGATGAGGAAGAAAAGTTCGAATTTCAGTGAAATGCCATGCTTTAACTCTAATGGGTCTACCTACAACAAGCTCAGTGCCCATTCAGAGCCAGGTACTGGTCCACATTTTGTAACGAAGACTCCCAGAGGTCTTGTTGCCAGTTGTTGCTTTCTATAAGCTAAGACCTCTTTATTATAATTGTAATTTCTTGGAAGAGTACCCTCTTATTAGCAAAGTCCACTAGACTCCACCAATTTTGCAGGTAACCTCTAATCCTGTAATGCCAGATCTGATAAACAGTGGAGACTAATATCAGCTATCAAGGGTAGTCACTGTCTTATCTTTAGCAATCACTATATCACTGTGATTTCAGGTGTTACTAGACTTGGGAGTCTAGATCGTTAGATTAGATACAATAGAACAGATCACAGATTTAGTTAAACTCAGTTTCTGGTTTTAAGTCTCCTCTAGTTCAAAGATATAACTCCACAATGATTAGGATAAGATCTTATTTCTCCTGAAAAGCATAGATTTTATACGCTGACTTTGAAACCATAAGTATTGTTTGAAGATGGTCCATCAATCAAACGTTTCTTTCTTGGAGTATTTTTTTTTTTTAGGATTAGTACTTCTTGTAGGACATGAGATTTTAAAGTAGATTTATTTAAAAGAATAAAAGAAGCAGAAAAAGAAAGCAGACTTATCACCACATTCTTTTGTGGAGTAAGGATGATTGTTATACTGGCAATGGTCTCATAATTGCCTGGGAGGAGAATTCATCTATGAAGCAGGCCCACTGCTGTGGTATAAATTCTCCCATGGTGTCAGATTTCAACGTTATATAACATAATGCCACTGAACACTGCTGGAGTTAGAAAAATAGGCACAAGAGCTCACCAACATATTGCATTTCTACCTTACAGATATACGAGAAATAAAAATAAACATTATGAGGAGCATAGATGTTAGTAAATAAATAAGAAGCTAGGCAGCATTGAATTATGAACATTATTGCCTTTGTACTTTTGTGGTTTTGCTTATTTTTAAGACAGGGTTTTGCCAGTCTCAGTTGGGCCTTGTGACCTATGATCTTCCAGCCTCAGTCTCTAGAGTGCTGGTACAATAGGCATGGACCATTATGTGTACTTCCTCCCTTCCTTCCTTCCTTCCTTCCTTCCTTCCTTCCTTCCTTCCTTCCTTCCTTCCTTCCTTCTTTCCTTCCTTCCTTTTCTTTGTTCCTCTCTTTCTTCCTCTCTTCCTCTTTCTTTAAAAAGCTTTCTTTCTCTTTCTTTCTTTCTCTCTCTTTCTTTTTCTTTCTTTCTTTTGTGGTACTGATGATTGAACTCAAAGTCTTGTCTTTGCTAGGCAGTGATCTACCATTTAAACCATACTCACAGCCCATTTTACTTTATGTTTCAGAGTCTTTCATTTACGCTCAAGCCAGCCTAGGCTGCAATGCTACTATTAACATTTCCAGTATGGCATGGATGACATTTTACATACCACCCCACCCAATTTATTGAGTGAGTTGGAAGCCTTGCTAACTTTTTGCCCAGGCTGGCCTTGAACCACAATCCTCTCCCATCTCTGCCTTTTGACTAGCCACTGTGCCTGGCTCTACATTTACTATTTGTATGTTACTTAGTTCTAAGTTAACATGATTTAATTTTTAATAATGATTGTGTTTAATAATCAACTGTGAGATTCCTAAGAATTCAATGATTAACTTTTATAACCCAGTATGAGTCTAGCTTTAGTGTATTGTGAAACAAGATGCTCAAAAAAACATAGCAGGAGAAAAATTGTGATTCTACAACAACTTAACGGGTCAGTTTTTACAGATTGGATAGATTCTGCTGCAACATACTAGTTCAGTTATAAAAAGGTGCTGTCAATCTGGCAACTCAAAAACATGGGCCAAGGGGTGTGCCGCCTGTCTGGATTACTGAACTGTAGGCAGTGGCTGCAACTCCTGCAGCTGTGCCTCTGTAGTCACGGAAGAGCAACACTACCTCTGGGAGAAATAAGACTAAGTTTTAAAAATTGAAATAGAGAATAACAGATGTGATGGCACATACCTATAATCCCAGCTACATGGAAAGTATGAACCCGGCTAGCTCAGGTGAAAGTACAAGACACTATCTGAAAAATTAAAGCAAAAACAACTGGGAGTGTGGCTCAAGCGACAGAGCACCTACCTAACACGCACAAAGCCCTGAGTTCAAACCCCAGTGCTTTCTCTCTCTCTCTCTCTCTCTCTCTCTCACACACACACACACACATACACATACACACACACACACACACACACACACACACACACACTGAAAGAGATCCAGAAAAGCCAATTAAGACCCCAGGTGTTCACATTTCTGTAAATATTTACATGTGTTTATGGTAGCTGTTCTCATTATATCCTCATTATAATGCTATCCCATAAGGGTTTTACCTGCTGTTTAAAGTATTTAAAACATTCAAGATCATCTGATAGATCACTTTTGTCATTTAAATGAGATGTTTAGAAGTGTTTTGAGTTTGCAATCTATGTATCCTATTTTAGGGACTTGGAGCTACTTTCTGTAGGGTTACCAGATCAGTCACAGAAGTCTCCCCCATAGACCCCCAGAGTGAGAGTCTCTGTGGGGAAATGAACCTTCTTAGGTTTCCCTGACTACTGAGTCAGCCTGAGTAGGGTGGGAGTGGAGCAAAGTTTTCAAGGAAGCTGGGGTTAGAGAATGGGTAAATTGGATATTAGATAAAGCATCCATAGAATTTCACTGTGTGTGTGTGTGTGTGTGTGTGTGTATGCATCACATTTTTTACACTGTTTGCACCATCTCTTTTTATTACAATAAACAATAGTTTACTTCTTATTTTTTTTATTGTGAAAATACCATACAGAGGGTTACAATTACATGGGCAAGATAATGAGTACATTTCTTATCAAGCATTGTTGCCTCCTCCTTTGTTTCCCCTTCCCCCCCCACTCGCCACCCCCCCCACCCCACCAAAGTTGTAAAGTTCCCAAAGTTGTGAAGTTCCTTTTTTGACATAACGACTTATACATCTCATTGTTGCAGTGGGACCACCTGTATCCCTATTTAAAACATTTTCTTGATCCATTCATCTACTGAGGGGCATCTGGGTTGGTTCCATATCTTAGCTATGGTGAATAATACTGTGATAAACAGAGATGAGCTGGTAGCTTTAGTATGGCCTTGTTTGTGATAGTTTGGGTAAGTGCCCAAAAGTGGGATTGCTGGGTCATAGGGGAGCTCTATGTATAGTCTTTTGAGGAACCTCCATACTGCTTTCCAAAGTGGTTGAACAAGTTTATATTACTACCAACAATGCAATAGGATTTCCTTTGGCCACATCCCCTCCAGCATCTGCTGTTTTTAGAATTCTTGATCATAGCCATTCTAACTGGGGTGAGGTAGAATCTCAATGTTGTTTTGATTTGCATTTCTTTTATGGCTAGAGAAGTTAAGCATTTCTTCATGTGTCTATTGGCCATTCTTATTTCCTCCATCAGAAAGAATGACACTGCCCCATTGGTTAGGAAATGGAAAGACTTGGAAAAAATTGTATTAAGTGAAGGAAGCCAGGCCCAAAGAAACATAGGTCCCATGGTTTCCCTTATCTGCAATAACTAGTATATTTCTAGGACAAGCTGAAAAAGTCAAAAGCTATGTACAGATGACCATATAAGATGATGCTAAGTGAAATGAACCCCAAGATAGGGACACAAGAGGTTTTATCTTTGTTGTTGTTGTTCTTAATGTACTTATAATGTACTATGTGATTTTTTTGTTTCTTTTGTATGTTCTTCTATAGTATAACCCGTGTTTTCACTGTAGTAGATTCCAGTATCCTACATCTCATATATGCATTTTTCTAATGTATACGGGGAGGGGAAGGGAAATAACAAAATGCTGAAATAAGGATAGAGGTTGACCTATTGTAACAATGAGATGTACAATACACTATGTTGAAAATGAACTTTACAATTTGGTGGGGGAGAGGAAGTGAAGAGGTGGGGAAGGAAGGGACGGTAGGGGAAAAACAAAGGAGGAGGTAAAAATGCATGATAGGAAATGTACTCATTACCTTACTCATGGAACTGTAACCCCTCTGTACAGTATCTTTACAATAAAAATATATATTAAAAATAAAGCATCCAGCTTAGACATTTTTCTCAGTGTACAAAACATAATGTACTAATTGCTTTGTTCTCCTCTGGTCTTTGGACCAACTGCTTCATTCTCTTTTGGCCTTTCTTCTATAGTCTGGGATGAGCTAAGCCAACACTGCTTAGGAGTAGAAGATGGCTCGAAGATGGCAATCCTATACTAGACGAAGCAGTATCAGCCCAGGAGCAGATCAGACACAGATTTTGATTCCTTCTCTCTGAGTTTCCCTCACTCTTACTTCAAGTGAAACACCATCTTTATGATTGCTTGCCATCTTTTGCATGGAGGAAAACAGGGACTACTTAAGCCAGAGGTCACTTTTATGAATGTACGTATTTCTATGGAATTGTATGGTGCATTTGATTTGGTGTGGTGTGTGTGTGTAGGTTGATGTGCGTTATGTATATATGATACATATATACAAGAAGTGGTTTCTGTACATTTGTGAGTTAGCCATTCCTCCAGGAAGAGAGGTCTTCAAAGAGAGGGGGGGCCAGAATTGCCAGCTGATTCCCATCCCAGCATCATTGTGGACAGGGACCCTGAGAAACCAAGATGTGCATATTCACTTTGACTGAATGTTTGCATAGGAGGCATATATAAACAAAAGCAGATCCCCCCATAAGAAGTGAGATGCTGGGCTGAGGATGTGAACTTCCCTTGTGGTTTTAGCTTAGTCTGCGCTGGGGCACTTTCTTCTGAGAATTGCCAATGTTTATATTTTTCTTCAATCTTATATTTAAACATGAAAGAAATGAACCCTGTCATATTTGTAACAAGTACAGATTGTTGGCTTATCTTTCGTCTTTATTTGATATTTTTGTACACAGATAAATAAAAATGTTTTCCCAAAATATTTTTCTTCCTTTTTTCCCACCTATTGGCTTTTATACTTAATCTTTCCTTATATTAGACCTATTAACTATTTTCCCCCTTCATATGATAGTTTTTATGGTTTGGCTAAATATAAAATTAGTTTATTTTGGTGTCTGTAAAATAAGTCTGAATTTAAGCAGACAGCTTTCTTTCTCCTAAATATGTAGTGAGTATCCCCAACACTATTTGCTGAAATATTGATTCCTTCTTTCTTTGTATATTCTGCTTCTCTTTTTTGGTAAAGACAGCACTTTTTTTTAAGTTCTAATTCACACACCATAAAATTGACCCAATTTAAGTGTAGCATTCAGGAAATTTTAGCCAACAGAGATTATGCAGTCATCATCACAATCTAGTTTTAGAACATTTCTATTTTTTGTATCATACTCTATGCACATTTGTTATAAAACCTTGATACTTGCCCTGCCCCAACCCCTATAGCAACATTTCAGAGAAACACTGGTCTGTCCTTACTATGGACCTGCCCTTTCTATCAGTGCATACACCATATGTGTGATTTTTCTTTTTATACCTAGTGCCTTTCACTTAATTTAATGTTTGAGGTTCATCTGCTTTGTAATCTTCAGATTGTTTTGTTCCTTTATCATTGTTGAATAACATTCCATTGTATGAATCTAACAGATTTCTTTATTCTACTATTGGTAGATATTTCTACTGTTTCACTATGAAGACTAATATTATAAACATTGCTGCTCTGAACATTCACATACATATCTTTGCATGGATGAATATGTTTTTGTCTCTGGGGTAGATTCCTAGAAGAAAATCATGGTTCATATAGTAAGTTTGCATTTAACTTTAAAAAATCTGCTTTTTATAGCCATCTGGATGCATGAGAGTTCTAATTGCTCTTTGTCCTTACCAACAATTCCTTTTCATAACTTTTTTCAATTGCAGCTGTTTCTGTTTTAATATTTTAAATTGTAGAGATGCCAGTTCATCTTGGGATTATAGTTTAAAAGTAACCATGATTTCAACTCCTTTTTGAGCAAGGGAAATCTAATCATCTTCTTCTTTTCTTCATGTGTTCTTGTCTCTTATTTTAGTCATTTCCATGAAAATGTATTTCCCACAAAACATAAAGGACAATTCAATGATTGGTTTTTCCATTTCCTGTCCAGTGCCTGAAAGGTAAATTGAACTCAGAGCCAAATGAATTCCGGTTTTATCCTTTGAGTCTTGTGGTTACTCATTTGTTTGGGTTTTGGAGATGATGATGATGCAGAATGCTCTGCTGACTCTTAAAACTCACTATGTAATTTTGGATATGAAATGAGCAAGGCTTTTCTCCATGTGAATTGTTTATGGAATTCTTCTTCTTTTTCTTTTTCCTTTATTTTTAAAATTGTTATTATAAAGGTGATGTCCAGAGGGGTTACAGTTATGTTTTTGCTTTTTGAGTACATTTCTTTGTGACCTTTACCTTCATGTTAGAAGTTGAGTGAGTGCCTCACTCTGGAGGCATCTGTCTGTCTCCAACAGCCAGTCTCTCACCAGGAGCCAGAGCCTGCTCTCATTGCGGAGACACAGAATGTCTGACAGGCCCACAAGTCCAGTCATTTACAGCTCTCATGTGCTTCTCGGCTTCTGCTCAGCTCCATAAGCTTGCTTGGCTGCAGTGTCCTTGAAACCACTGTGTTTTTCCATTGTGTAGAACTGAATTGTTCATCTTGTGCCAATCCTCCTCCATAGACTATTTTTTCACCTGACTGGAAGATCAGACATGAGCATAAAGAATTCCTTTCATTAGGTGACTGTCTTCAGTCACTGTTTCTGGAGCAGCCATTTCTCAGGCAGGCAGACATAGCAGACAGGAAGCTTGTAACTACCGATATTAGAGTTAATTTTCCTGAGGACAGTTGGCTGATTAGAGAGATATATGTGCTCTATGCCCAGAGTTCCTGTGGGTAGGCTTGGGAATTTATAGAAAGGCTTTTATAAGGCATGCAGAACTTCATCTTCTTTTCTTGGAAAAAAAAAAGTTAATACCTTTATTACCTCTAGCTGTGTCAGTCAGCTTTTCATTGCTGTAACAAATACTTAATAAACTTAAAATGAGGAAAGGTTGCCTGGCACCAGTGGCTCACACCTATAATCCTAGCTGCTCAGGAAGCTGAGATCTGAGGATTGTGGTTTGAAGCCAGGCTGAGCAGGAAAGTCTGTGAGAGTCTTTTCTCTAATCAACCAACAATAAAACAGAAGTAGAGCTGTGGCTCAAGTAGCAGAGTGCTACAAAAGATCAGGGACAGTGCTCAGGCCCTGAGTTCAAGCCTCATAACAAGAAAAAGAAAGAAAGAAAGGAAGAAAGGAAGAAAGAAAGGAAGGAAGGAAGGAAGGAAGAAAGAAAGAAAGGAAGAAAGAAAGAAAGAAAGAAAGAAAGAAAGAAAGAAAGGAAGAAAGAAAGAAAGGAAGAAAGAAAGAAAGGAAGAAAGAAAGAAAGAAAGATTTATTTTGGCTCAGGATTTTAGAGATTTCAGTCAGCTTTTGGTCAGTTGGTTCTATGCTTTGGGGCTGGTAGCAAGTGGGAGTACTTGTTGGTGAGAAAGTTCACTTCATGATGGCCAGGAAATAAAGTGTGTAGGGGGGGAGAATGGGGCCAAGATTCCAATATCCCCTTGAAGGGCATACGCTTAATGACTTAAGTTCCTTCCACTAGTCTCTATCTTAAGATTTCCTCCATCTTTAGTACATACCACCGCAGGTTGATGATTATGCTTTTAACTCATGGGACTTTGAGGAACATCAAGATCCAGAGGTTGGGGCTTGAGTCATGTCTGCAAACATAGGTCAAGTGCCTGGCTAGTGCAAAGCTCTGAGTTTAAATGCCCAAAAGAAATCCAAGTTATAGTTCTGGGAGACATTTTAAATTATAATCATAGTGTTATTGAAAATGATAGTGTTATTGTAAATTATAGCACACGTGCACATGTGTGGTGGTCAAGGTGATACTAAGGTCTGAACTCAGAGCCTTCTATAGTAGCTAGGTAGGTGCTATACTGCTTGAGCCATGCCTCTAGCCCTTTCTGCTCTATTTTTTTGTTTTGTTTTGAGATGGAGTCTCACTTTTTGCCCAAACTGGCCTGGACCATAATCCTCCCATTTGATGCTTTTTGCTAGAACTAGGATAATTGGCATGCACCACCACATCTAACTTTTTTTTTTTTTTTTT
>NW_012267502.1:369238-400848 GCF_000151885.1 Dipodomys ordii | reverse complement strand
AAAAAAAGGAAGATATTTCTACACTTTCTTTTTTAAATTACCAGTTGTGGGGCTTGAACTCAGGTCCTGAGTGCTATCCCTGAGCTCTTTTGCTCAAGGCTAGTGCTCTACTCCTTTGAGGCACAGCTCCACTTCTGATTTTTGAGTGCTTAATTGGAGTCTCCTGGGGACTTTACTACCTAGGCCAGCTTCGAACTGCGATCCTCAGATCTCAGCCTCCTGAGTAGCTAGGATGAACAGGTGTGAGCCACTGCCACCTGGCTTTTCCACACCTTCAATAGCTTACAATGGGGATTAAACTCCTACTTGGGTTTAGAGGGAACTGTTTTTGTTTATGTATGCTCACTTTTTACTATAGTGAAATATGATATATGTTCAGAGACGTTCATGATAAATGATACAAATCAAGTCTTGTGTAACCACCATCTAGTTGGAGAAGGATGGCACATAGCCAGTCTCCAAGAACCTTACCCTTTCTCTGTGGCTCCTGCCAATCACGTCTTCTCAGCTCCCTGGAGGCTGTTCAGTCCTCTGTGAAGCTGTTGCCTTGTCTTTTCTACAGTTACTTAAGGGTTGTTTTTGTTTTTGCTAGTCCCGGGGCTTGAATTCAGAGTCTGGGCACTGTCCCTGAGATTCTTTGTTTTTCTCAAGGCTAGCACTCGACCACTTGAGCCCTAGCACCACTTCTGGCTTTTTCTGTTTATATGGTACTGAGGAATCGAACCCAGGGCTTCATGCAGGCTAGGCAAGTGCTCTACCACTAAACCACATTCCCAGCCCTGTTACTTAGTGTTGCCCATTTATAGGCTAATGTTTTAGAGAATTGACTTACAAAAATGGTACTGAGAGCTTGAGTTCATGTTCTCCATCCTTGACAGGCAGGTTCTTGAGCCACTCTTTTTGCATTGATTATTTTTGAGGCAGAGTCTCACTTGTGCTTAATCTGGCCTGCATTGCTAACCTTTTATTTGTGCTTCCCTTTGTCACTGGGATAACAGGTACACGCTACTACGCCTAGCCCTAATACTTTCATGCCCAGACTGGCTTCCACAGTTATCACTAATCTCCAACTCCCAAGTAGTTAGAATAATAAAGCTGAGATACAGCGTGCACCTGGGAACTGATATCGTAATGAAATTTTTTCTTCCCTTTTTTTTTTCTTTTGTCAGTCATGTGGCTTCAACTCAAGGCTTGGGTACTGTCCCTTGGCTTTTTTACTCCAGGCTAGTACTATACTACTTTGAGCCATGGTCTCACTTCCACTTTTCTGGTAGTTAATTGGAGATAAGAGTCTCACAGACTTTCCTGCCTGGGCTGTCTTCAAACTGTGACCTTCAGATCTCAACCTCCTGAGAAGCTAGGATTACAGGTTTGAGCTACTCACTCCTGGCCCCTTAATGAATTTTTAATGCAAATACAAACAGACAAACCACAAATGTGGACTGTCTCCATTTAGGTAGATCACTTTAAAAAATCTCTGCCAGGCCGGGTGCTGGTAGTTCATGCCTGTAATCCTAGCTACTCAGGAGAGTGAGATCTGAGGATTATGGTTCAAAACCAGCCAGGGCTGGAAAGTCCTTGAGACTCTTATCTCAATAAACCACTCAGAAAACCGGAAGGGCTGTGGCTCATGTGGTAGAGCACTTGCCTTGAGCTGAAGAGCTGAGGGACAGTGCCCAGGTCCAGAGTTCAAGCCCCATGACTGACAACAAACCCCCCCCCCAAAAAATAAAAAAAATTTTCTGCCAGGCACTAGTATGTCTCATGCTTGTAATCCTAGCTACTCAGGAGGCTAAGATCTGAGGATTGCAGTTCAAGGCCAGCCTAGGCAGGAAAATCTGTGAGACTCTAATCTCCAATTAACTACCAAAAAAGCTGAAAATAGAGTTGTAGCTCAAGTGGAAAAGGTAGGCTTGAGTAAAAATGCTAACGAATAGCACCCAGGCCCTGAGTTTAAGCCAGAGGATCAGCATACACACACACACACACACACACACACACACACACACACACACACGATTCTTAAATTGTTTTATGGTTTGCTACATAGATTCTTGCTTATCTTTACCAGGTATTTGACATTTCTTGTGTCATAACAAATGATACATTAAGAATAATTTTATCTTTCTAATATGCAGACATATTTAGTAGGTTCTTGGTACCTACCACTGAGAAAAAAATCATACAGACTCAGGATGCACAGAGCACAGCACTGGAATAAAATTATCCATAGATATATTTATTAAGTGGGTGCCAGTGGCTCATATCTATAATTCTAGCTACCTTGGAGACTAAGATCTGGGTGCTCAAGGTTTGAGGCTGGTCGAGGGAGAAAAGTCAGCAAGACACCATCTCCAAAATAATCAGCAAAAAGCCAGGCTAGAAGTAGAACTCAAGTGGTAGAGTCCCAACTGAGTAAATAAGCAGAACAAGAGTGAGGTGTTGTGTTCAAATCCAGGTACCAGCACACACACACACACACACACACACACACACACACACACACACACACACACCCTAGACACAAGATCCATCTATTGCTTTTGTACTGCTTTCTGGCTACTGACTGCCTTCTGCTGACAGGTGGCTTTATCTAGGGTTGGTTCATAACCCTATCAATTGCTCTAAGTTACCAGGACAATCTTACTGCATACACTTGTGGGGGCACTCGTGCATTCTGTGCACTGCTATGGGGAGCTTCTACTTATAGAAAAATTAAAATGACTACAGTTGGGTCAGACAGAGAACAAAAGGCCTTGTCTTTACCTTAGAGATTTTCCTGATGGAGCAATATGCCACACAGACTTTCTGTCTGGAATTTAATCCACCAGTGGGAACAATAGTCCAGGATTTAACAATACCTTGTAAACTTTAAAAAATACTAGGTTGGCCAGTTTGCCTTGTGACATGGACATTCCAGTGGGCTTACAGAACCCATGACTCTAATTTGTGCTTGTTTTAAACTACCAAACTTAACCTTAATCCTGCTTATCTCAGGCTTGGGGTATAGCACTTGCTGGGCTTTCAGAAGACACTAGGATTCATCCCAGGCATAGAGATAAATAGATAGAGTAGCTGAAGAGAGTAAGGGAGATCAATAGATGATAGATAAATAGGTGGAGGGATGAGTAGTTGATAGGTAGATAGAAGATGAGTAGATAGATACTAATAGATGATAAGTAGATGAATGGATGGATAGGTAGATAGAAGATTGAAAAATAAAGAGATAAGAGAGATAGATGTTGTATAGGTAAGTAGATAGATAAGTTGTTATATAGATAAGTAGATATGTTATATAGATAAGTAGATGGATAAGTAGATTATAGGTTAATGACAGATAGAAGTAAACGTAACTCTAACTCCTCCAGCAGGCTGAGACCTGAGGGTCATGGTTTGAAACCATGGAAAGTCTGTGAGACTCTTTTTTTTTTTTTTCCAGGGCTGAGAACCGAACCCAGGGCCTTGTGCGCACCAGGCAGCCACCCTTCCGCTGGGCTAAACCCCCAGCCCCAAGTCTGTGAGACTCTTATCCCCAATTAACTAGCAAAATGCCTGAAGTGAAGGTATGGCTCAAGTGATAGAATGACAGCCTTAAAGGAAAAAGCTAAGGGAGAAATACAGCCCTAAATTCAAGCCCCAGTACAGGCACAACAAGCACAAACAAAATAACAACCAAAAAAAAAAAAAAAGAGCAAATGAGATCATTGGCCACTGGCAGTGGATCTATAATTAGCATAGAGTAGTTGTAACATGATTGGAAGTAGGTGCACACTAGCTGTTCTGGCCCTCAGTTGGCTCTGATGTTGGTTCCATAAGAACTTCTTTTAGGCACCAACCATTCCTTTATCTTTTTTGCTCAAAGCTAGCACTAGCACTCTACTGCTTGAGTCAGAGCTCCACTTCTTCCAGCTTGGTAGTTAATTGGAGATAAGAGTCTCCTGGATGGTTTTATCAGTCCCTTGAGTAGCTAGTATTACAGGTGTGAGCCACTGGTGCCCAGCCTCTTCAATCTTTTTAGAGCTGGGAATGCCTGGGGGTCACCTGGTGCAGCTGTTTTGGTTTAGGGATGAGAAATAATCTAGACCCACATGAAATTAAGCAGCCTCTTGTGCCCAAGCTGGTGATTAATTCCTTGGAAGGAGCTCAAGTGGTAAGACATAGCTAGCTTTCCATAAAAGCAGAGGGTGGGAGCTATCTAAATCCCCTCCTGCATGCATTAGATGGCATCTGTGGAAAGCAGAAGGCAAAAATGCTAAATATCTTGCTAAAAGTGTCACAAGCATCATGGAGGCCTTGGCCAGGCAAGTAACACATATTCGCTCTTACAGCAGGCAATGACGTGAGCCAACCATATAAATGTGACATCCTGTCTTCTTGTAAGAGTAGGGACAACATAGAACATAAACATATTTATGCAACATGATAGGAAATTACAGGGCAAAGAAGGAAATAGCAAAAGACAGAACTATAGGAGAGAGCTGTATTTTAAAGGTTTCTGAGGAGTAGTCAAGCAGCAAAAATACTTGCACTTGAAAACACAGAATAAATTATGTCCAGTGAAGGAAGTCATCCCAGAGAGACAAAGGATGCATATCTTTTCTCATAAGTGGAAGCTAGATCTGATGTACAGGGCCAGATGCAAGTATGCACAAACCTATCAACTGAATGATGGTATATGCAGAGCAGAGAATTCAAGTGGTATAATTCATTAGAAAAATGAACTCAGGGGCTGGGAAGGTGGCTCAGTGGTAGAGCGCTTGCCTTGCATGCATGAGGCCCTGGGTTCGATTCCTCAGCACCACATAAGCAAAAAGAAAAAAGCCGGAAGTGGCGCTGTGGCTCAAGTGGTAGAGTGCTAGCCTTGAGCTGAAGAGCTGAGGGCCAGTGCTCAGGCCCAGAGTTCAGGCCCCACGACTAGACCCAAAGAAAAAGAAAAATGAACTCATAGTTCAACACAATGAATACCAGGAAGCTGGTACTTGAAAAGTGTGAATGGGAGATTCAGGGGAGGGGAGGTAGACATATAAAGAGAGGAAGGGAGGAAAATACAGTCAAAATATTTGCTACATATCCTACAAAACTAGGACAATTGAGGGGAGGAAAGGTTGGGAGAGAGAGCAGAGAATGAAGAAAAGCGTGATATCTATGAAGATGCATTTTATCTATAAAATGACATGTTGAGTGGTATCCTCCTTGTACGACTACTAAAAGATAATAAAAATATGATGCAAAACTATGTTTTCTTGAAGAAACGTGAGTCAGTTGTTCTCATAGAGGAAATACTGGATCCCAATGTGGAACTTGCTGGAGCGTAAGAAAGCTCAGCCCGCTCCAGGGCCCCTGGGGTCTGCATGATGGATGGCTGTTGATGATGGGATCCAATGCTCCAGGACACTATTTTGCTCCTCTTATTTGTTTGTTGTTGTTTTTGTAATACTGGAGTTTGAACTCAGGACCTAATGCTCACTAGGCAAGTCCTCTCAACACTTGAACTCACATTCTGCTTTTAACTTAATTATTTTGTGCAGGTACTGGAGCTTGAACTCAGGGCCTGCGCTCTTTTTGCTCAGGGCTAGTGCTCTACCTCTTGAACCACACCTTCACTTCAGGTTTTTTGGTTCTTAATTAGAGATAAAAGTCTCATGAACTTTCTTGCCAGAGTTAGCTTTGAACCATAATCATCAGATCTCAGACTCCTAAGTAGCTAGGACTATAGGTGTGAGCCACTGGCTCTCAGCTGCTTTTAATTTATTATTAAGCTTTTAATTTTTTATTATTAAGATAAAGTCTTACTAACTTTTGCCTACATTGGCCTTGAACTGTGATCCTCTTCCTGCTGTCTCCCAAGTAGCTGATACATTTACTGAATGAAACTCAGTTTGTCAAAGGAATGCTCACATCCTGGGGTTGAAATGACAAAAAGCAACTTTGTGTTGAAAGATCCTGGGGTCAAGTTTGACTTTCTGTGTGACAGACAGCTTCTCAGATCCACCTGATCTTAGTGATTCCAGACCTCTGAGAGAAGACCTGAACTCAGGAAACCATACCTTTCTTCTTTTTTTTTCTGGTCAATTCTCTATTTCCAGTGGATTTGCCCTGTCTTCTTGAGTATGAGGAGCTGAAACTCCCCTAGAAACAGAGGCCTGTGACTGGTTGGCTTCTAAGAAGTTCACTGTTTTAGATTAGAGAAGTGAGATCTTTTTTAAATATATATTTTTATTGTAAAGATACTGTACAGAGGGGTTACAGTTACAATAGCAAGGTAATCAGTCCATTTTCTATCCAGCATTGTTATCTCCTTCTTTGTTTTTCCCTTACCGTCCCTTTTCTTCCCACCTCTCCAACTCCCCTCTCCCCACCTCCAGAAGGTGAGATCTTTCTAGGAACAATAATACCTAATATAGGATTTACACGGCTACAGAGTTGTTTTTTTGTTTGTTTGTTTTTGGTTTCAGTCGTGGGGCCTGAACTCTGGGCCTGGGTGCTGTCTCTCAGCTCTTCAGCTCAAAGCTAGCACTCTACCACTTGAGCCACAGCGCCACTTCCAGCTTTTTTCTTTTTGCTTATGTGGTACTGAGGAATCGAACCCAGGGCCTCAGGCATACAAGGCAAGCGCTCTACCACTGAGCTACCTTCCCAGCCCCACGGCTACAGAGTTTTAAGGTTCAAAAACCACAAATGTTTCATTATGAAGAATTTTAAAATATTAAAAAACAGATCAAAATGTGAATTTAACACCCTTATGTTCAACTACAATCAACTTGATTGTCTACCCTGCTTAATCTGTACTTCTCCTGGCATATACATGTGTATATACGTGTGCGTGTTTGTAATTTTGTATACACATATATAATTTAGTGTCAATATATACACACATGTTTATCTTAAATGCACAGCTAATGAAATTTATAAATCTCAAGTACGTCATTTGGTGGATTTGATAGATACCTACACAAATGCAGCAGGGGCAAGTTATGAAACATCACCATCAATCCCCCACCCCCCACTTCCCAGTCAACCTTATCTTCTGCCCCTCAAAAGGAATCCTGACCCCGTAGTTTTCTATTGACAATTTGCTTTGATATTCTGGACTTTCCTATAGATAGAATCCTACACTATGCTTTTTTTTTTAAAAAAAAAAAAAAAGAAGATTCTTCTGCTCAGTATAGTGATTCCTCAACTTATTTGGGTCTGTTCCTTTGTTCTGCTATGTATTATCCCATTTGGGGAATGCACTATAATTAGTTTATCCATTCACTTGCTGTTGGAGCCCTGCACTGTTGCTCATTTGGGGCTATGGTGAATAAAGCTGCTATGAACACTCGTACACATTTTGGGTCAGGTAGAGAGAGAGAGAATATGTGTATTGTGCATGAATGATTTCATTTCTCTTGGGTAAATACTTAGAAGCAGGCTAAATATTTAGAAATGAGCATGGTTCAGTCTGAATGAAGGCTTATTTACATCCTAGTGAATTCAATCAGAATATAGATGACAGACAGTTTAGTAAGAAGTTGCCAAAGCCTGGCACTTGAGATGCAGAGAAACCACATTTTGAGAGTCAAATCAGGAGGCTTTATTAGAAAGCCAGTGACTGCATGCTCCTAAAATACTTGTTGCCTTGAATATACCTAATAATGTTAGAAAACAGTTATGTAGGTAACAAAGTAAAGAAAGAGCAGAAAAACCGTCCCAGTCAAAGTGGTAGGCCATGGTGACCTGAGAAGGGTCAGGAGACATGAGGCTTGGTGCAAAATGGCGAGGGAGCTGGTCAAGGCCTAAATACGGTCATGGTCAGGGGGCAGGGTCACAGAAAGTGTGAGAATGTCTCACTAGTTCATGGCACAGGACTGGCAGGTCCAGTAACCTATGGTCCAAGTCCCTGCCCTGCCTTTAGGAATTCAGGCATGCTCATCACCTGGGGTGGGACTTCACCTTCATGCATCAAGAACCCAAGATGGGACCAGTTAGACCCAGTATCCTTATTTTGCCAGCTATTCCGGAGGCTGAAATTTGAGGGTTGCAGTTTGAAGGCAGTCTGGACAGAAAAGGGCAAGGCTCTTATTTTCACTTAATCAGCAAAAAGCCAGAAATAGAGATGTGACTCAAATAGTAGAGTGCCAGCCTTGAGCAAAAACATCAAGGACCCTCTGATTGGGTTTGTGAGCTCAGAGCAGGAGCATGGAAGTCTCCTTATGATTGAGTCTTTTCCTTTCTGCCCCAGAGAATGAGTGTGGAAGTTGGAAGGTTTGCCTTCCACCTCCCTTATTAAGAGGCACAGGTGCCAAGACAGGTGTCAAGGAACAAGAGAATCATTTTATGCTGTGTCATGGACCCTTACCATGCTGACCTTTGCCTCAATTGCCATTTCTACCCTTAACTACCTGGCCAGGGTGACTTAATCATCCTTCGAGGCCTTTCTGCTGTGTCTAGAAATAGGAAAGAGAAAACTAGGGAGCTTTTTGGAGCTTCTTTTCTAAAAGACTGTTATATACTTCTGATCTAATCACGCCACCAAATTTAATCATTTTGGGGCGACAGACATTAACTGTAATTACACTAATGTAGGACATAAGACTCCCTGGCTGCACCTATTCAAAGCCTTGTGTGGCAATGGCCTTGGCAGAAATTTGCTCAGACCTTGGAGATTAACAAACTTTGATCACTGCCTGGGCTGTGGGGAAAAGTTGGGTAGGTCACACCCTTCGAATCACAGGCAGGGTACTTTGTAGGCTTTCTTTGCTTGAGTTTGTTATATGTCTCCTCCAGGATGCTTGGAGTAAATCCCACATAAGTTGGGCATCAGGGAGTCCAGATGTTTAATTCACAGCTGCAGGTCCCCTGAGCTTAGAATTCAGGGCACCCCTTTAGCCAAGAGTTAACATTCTGGTAAGCACTCACCTGGGAAGTGACCGGTAAACAAACTTCCCGATCATTACATAATGTCATTATTGTGATTGGAGATTTTAGACCCCCAAACCCAAACTACTGGGTTCCATAGATCACATCTATCAATGCCCCAATACACAAAATGAAAACATGTTATGGTGAAGGGCAGAGAAAGGACAGTTCTCACATGGCTCAAGAGGGTGAGAAGAAGACAGTATTTCAACCCACCTTCTGCCATTTTCCCCAGATGCTTACTTTAGATTTTAATAGAAAGATGAACAGTACCAGTCATGGGTGTGCTTGGTGGTCATCAGCAGAAGTCACAGGTGCTGTGGCAAGTCATTATTTGGGGATTGGTCAAATGGGATCTTCCTATAATGAGAGTCATTACAGTAAGCTTTCCTCTGCTTCCAATTCATTCATGGACCCAAGCAAGGGGTCAATGTTCCTCAGCAAAAGCAGCTTTTAAAGTACCTGTTACACCGTTTCAGGCACCACATCAATTCTGGTTACTGGCTAAGGCAGGTCAGGTACTTGCTCTACCATCGTTTCCTTCCTAGTTAGGGAAAGGCACACCAACTCATTGTTTAAATGACATAGTGATGTCATCCCTAAAGAGCTTCAAAAGATAAGTTCGAGGACTCATTGAATTCTTTTGCAAGGGAGCTCAACCAGATCTGGAAAGATAGAGTATCTCAGAGGCAGTAAATTCTGAGTTCCAGAGGAAGAGAGGAATTAGATGGGGCATGTCAGCTAGTCTACAGAGGCTGTGATGGAGTGTAGGGATAAAACAGAAGTTTTCAAACTCCAGGCCCAAATTCAAGAAGCACCAGATCTAGCCACTCACCCCATGTGCCAAATAAAGAGACATGAAGAGAAGGAAGCTTTATTACATGGCACCCCTGAGAAGAAGAGAACTTTGGTACATCTTCAGCTGACTTCTGGGGGATAGACTTGGCCTTGGCTTTAAATAGGGAACTGAAGCAGGGGTGAGAAAGGTATGCACAGCTCAAACAGCCCTAAACTGGTGAGACTTGGTTGACCATGATCTCAGTCTTTGTCTCTGGAAGAGTCTGGAAGACATATTTGTACTTCCCCACTTGAGGGGAACAGGAAAGTCAATCGCTGTTGCGGGCAGGTGTTCTGTCCTGAGCTTTTGGAGCAATTTGCCTTTGGCCACAAGGTGATAAGAAGATGGCATTGCCTGTTGGAGGGGACAGTTTGCCTTGTGTTACAAGATGCTTATTAGTAAATCATGTCCTTCTGAGACAGAGCTCAAGGTAATGACACAGAGACTGCAGGAGAGAATGGCTCGCTGAAAGGATATAGACGCAAAGTGATAGGCATCTGGGATGCTTAGCCTTGATCCTCCTTTTATTGATGCCTTGTATCTGGACGTGATGCTCAAAGGCCTCATGGTAGAGGGCTTGAAACAGGTAAAGGGTGGCAAGCAGGAGGATGCATTGTGAGAGATGAGGCAGGAGAGCTTCTAGGCCAGGGGGTGTCAATCAAGCCTTACGTGGTCTTTAATGCAGTAATGCCACACAGTGGAATGTGTCACACTGAGTGAGATGTTCTACTCCCAAGATGGTGCCACCAGCCCAGCATAGTGGTGAGCCCTTGGAATGTGGCTCATGTGACTGAATCATTCATTTTTTAATTAAATACTATGCAAACAGCATGTCTAATGATAACTATAATTTTTGGCTTCCAAAAATGGAGAGTATATTCTTTGAACCACTGAGAGCCATCAAGAATGCAGATCAGGCAGGGCCAATGCTATAGTTTCTGGGTGCTCTCTGTTATGTGCTGCTCAATCTGGCCCCATTTGGACAGATGTCTATATGCAGTGGAAATGTCTCCATGTGGTTGAGGGTCAGTAGCAGCTGACTGCCAGGAAGAAGTGTGGTGATAGACTGTGGGCTGATTCACTTGATACTTATTGGGAGGTTAGAGTAGACTAACTTTCACCCGGAAGACTGGGTGGAGGATGGGCTGAGGTGTTGCTTGTCACTTGTCAGAGTGGGCACTTAGGGGACCAAGAGGAGTAGGCTGTACAGATGTGTTGCTGTGGTGTTCCAAGGAAAGGATTATGATCACTTTCCTAAGAAAGTTAAGCAGAAGCCCTGTAGTATTGCATTAATATAAAAATGTAATGTAAGCTGGGCACTGGTGGTTTATATCTGTAATGCTCATTATTCAGGAGGCTGAGATATGAGGATCAGGGTTCAAAGCCAGGCTGGGTAGGAAAGACTATAAAACCCTTACGTCCAATTAACCAGTAAAAAGCTGAAAGTGGAGGTGTGATTCAAGTAGTAGAGCACCAGCCTTTAGTGAAAAAGATAAGGGACAGTATCCAAGTCCTTAGTTCAAGACTCAGTACTGACTCAAAAAAGAAAAAACAACCATAGTATGAACTTTAAAAAAGGAAGTGCCCAGTAAAACTCCAACTTCCTTTGTAGTCTCTGGATTCCTATCAATACCATGCACTTTCATAGCAATGATCATGTATTTAAGATCCATTGAAACTCTTTATAATGAAGACAAAGCTCTTGATAGGAGCAAGCCTATTTCCCTGGCGGATTAGACAGACATGCCACTGTAGCATTTTCTGGGTGTTCTGGATGCAGATGTCTTGGTTGTCTTTCCATCTCTCCACTGTGGGCTCTTGACTCTCTTCCAACTCTGTCTTACGCTTGGCTGGGCCACAGTTGGGAGGCCATTGCAAGCCAGTGACCTAGAACTATGGAAGCCATTCATCATTTTCCACACAGGAATGTGGAGCCTGGGAAGCTACACTAAACAATCAACAGAAAAAAGAAAAGCGAAGAGGAAGAAGACACTTACTGTAGCATAATCAGTACCAGGGGAAACTAGGTCACGTGGCTGGCATGTCCCACAGTGGATGAGATCAGACTAACAGGATTGTGTTGAAAGCCAATGCCTTGATATTTCCAATGAACCATACATTCGAGTGTGGTAGTTCATTTAAAGAAGCACACATTTTTCATACTTGAAGTCACAACATGCAAAGTGTGATTATAAACATAAGTGTGTGTGTGTGTGTGTGTGTGTGTGTGTGTGTGTGTGTGTGTACCAAGGTAAGGAAAATATCTTAGTGCCGAGATGAAAAATTGGGTATCAAGGTAATCACCGCATCAGGAGGCTGAGGTAAGAGAATCATGTGCGTGAGGCCAGCTTCGCCTACATAGGAAGACCTTATTTCAAAAAACAAAGTGAATGGCACAAAACAAAATACCCCTAAACTTTATTTGAATAGTATCTAGTTGTCTCTTGCTATACATAGAACTTAGGAAAATAACACCCAACAACATGGTATACATGGTAAAATTGTTTAATTGGGGGGATCATTCTTTCTCTGGGATACATTCACATTAGACCAGTTTTCAAATCAAAATGAGCTTGAGTCATTTCCTCTGGAGTTTTAGTTCCATTTATAGCAAACACTTACAACTACATTGAAGTTGTTATATGGCACACACCATCATTTTTGGGGGGGAAGGAATAAAGTTAAATGACCACATCTGGCCATAAGGGAAAAGAGGTATTAGGGCACCCCATTATTTAACACTAGATGCAGAGTTGGCTCACCATATCTTGATAGTGAAAAAGGACAATGCTTAAAATAATGCTGTGTCATTGAAATACAATATAAAATGCATAATTACATTTTTAATATTTTTTAAACTTTAACCAACATTTCATGATGTGGAATTTTCTGCATGTTGGTGCTCAAAATATCTTGAACATTGGGACATCTTTGATTTTAGATTTTTCTTTGTTAGCTGGTTCTAAGATTTGAACTCAGGGGTACATACCTACTCAGATTTTGCTTGGCTGCTATTTTACCACTTGAATTCTACCTCCAGCCCTGCTTTTTTTTTTAAGAGTGGATTTTATTGTATGTACATTAGATCTTCATAAAATTAATTTTAAAGTAGGTTTATACCCTATTTTAAAACATTAGAAGGCAGACATTTTAAAAAATAAATTCTTGGGCTGGGAAGGTGGCTCAGTGGTAGAGTGCTTGCCTTGCATGCATGAAACCCAGGGTTTGATTCCTCAGCACCACATAAGCAGAAAAAGCTGGAAGTGGCATTGTGGCTCAAATAGTAGAGCGCTAGCCTTGAGCAAAGAACTGAGGGACAGCGTTCAGGCCCCATGACCAACCAAAAAAAAATCTTAAAACATTAACTTTTAATTTAAAAACATAAAACTGAGTCTCTCCTCTATTACATTGACCATAAATTTTTTCCTCTATATAAAGGACCATTAATTGGGCCTTTTTTTCAATCATCTCTAGAAATATCTTGTTATTACAGGATAGGATAGTGTTAATAATGTTAATTGCAAATTAATCTACACCAGAAGTAAATATAAAAAAAATCTACGTATTCACTGTACTATTAATCAGTTTGCAGTGCTTTTCTTCTAAAAGTAGAAAGTACTCTGGTTGGAGACACAACTGAGTCAGAGTGCTTGTAACATACCTCCGGAACTGGCCTTGAAACATGATCTTCCAGATCTCAGCCTCCCTAGATTTTGGATCTTTAAAAAATTAGGAATGCTTGACTTGTGTTTAGAAGATTGAATTTGATAGTTTTAATAGGTGGGTAGCCATCTCTGGGGTGCAGATACAGAATGACTCCTTGCTCTTAAATTTCCTCTCAGCCCATTGTCACTCCTTGTCTAGACAACCATCGATTCATCATCACCATAGGCCAATTGTCTTTTCTTTCTTTCTTTTTCTTTTTTATTAGTTGTGGGTCTTGAACTCTGGGCCTGGGCGCTGTCCCTGAGCTTTTCAGCTCAAGGCTAGTGCTCTACCACTTGAGCTACAGCGCCACTTCTGGTGTTCTGAATGGTTTATTGGAGATAAGAGTCTCACAGACATTCCTACCCCAGCTAACTTTTGTTTTTTTTGGACGGTCATAGGGCTTGAACTCTGGGCTTGGGCACTATCCCTCAGCTCTTCAGCTCAAGGCGAATGCTCTATTGCTTGAACTACAGCACCACTTCTGGTTTTCTAGTGGTTTATTGGAGATAAGAGCCTCACGGACTTTCCTTACCCAGGCTGGCTTTGAACCGTGATTCTCAGATCTCAGCCTCCTGAGTAGCTAGGATTACAGGCATGAGCCACCAGTACCTGGCCAATTTTCTTTCTTCCTGACATTTTTATTATGGACTCTAGTGATTATACTCCTCAATGCCTAGTTCTTTGCTTGGACAATGCTCCTGAGATCCAGTGTGCTGTGGGGGTGATTGCTTTGTTCACTTTCCATTGTTTTTCATTGCACGTATGCATCATGACTTGTCCATTTACTGGGATGTGAACATATGGGTTGTTTTCATTTTTTGGTGCTTGTAATGGGGCTTGAACTCAGGGCCTGAGAGCTGACCCTTACCTTTTCTGCTCAAGGCTAGCATGCTACTACTTGAGCCACCTTCTGGCTTTTTGCTGATTAGTTGGAGATAAGAATCTCATGGATCTCTCAGCCTCTGCTGGCTTCCTTAGATCTCAGCCTTCTGAACAACTAGGATGACCCTTGTGAAACACCAGTGCTGGACTGTATTCATGTTTTTGATGATTGTAAATAAATGATTTCAATAGTGGACAGTATAATTTTAGAAAAAAGAGGAGTGTTTATTATTTCCTGAGAAAAGTATCTTATGCTAACAATCAGAAGCATAGTACTTTTCCTCTTCTTTCCTGCCCCGGTGCTGCCTTTGAGGCTGCTTGAAGCACTTTCCAAATCCTGTCCTGGGGAATGTACCCTAGCATGTCACTGAAGAGTCAAGCACCACAAAGTGTGGCTGGGTGTAAAACACACAGGATTACATTAAAAAAAAGCTCAGGGCCCATCTCCAATGCTGGGTCTGGAGTCTTCTGCCATGTGAATTCTCAGTGTTGCCCAACCCAAGGAAACACATCTGTTAACCCTTCCTTCCATTCTCCGATCTTTGCCCTTTCTGATTAAATTTGTGATCTCTGAATCACTTAAATTGGTCAGTCTGAATGTTGACATATTCCGAAAACTGTCTCTTTAGTGTTCTGGAATGTTAAAGAATCAGTGAATTTATAAAGGCCTTCAAGAGTCAGATGCAGGGCTGAGACTGTAGCTCAGTAACAGAGGGCCTGGGTTCTATCCCCAGCATGACAGAAAAGAAAAACAAAGGCAAAAGCAAACACAAAATCAACAAAAGCAAACACAAAAGGCAAGATTCAGACTTATGAGAAAATAAAACATTGGATGACTTGTCCTGCCTCAGGACTTTTCAAGGCCGCTGTTATTAGTTTAATGAATTGTCTTTTCTCTAAATTCAGGCTCTTTTTTCCTCCTTAGAAAAGAGACCACATGTCTACGGCCATACCACCCTGAACGCGCCCAATCTCGTCTGATCTCGGAAGCTAAGCAGGGTCGGGCCTGGTTAGTACTTGGATGGGAGAAAAGAGACCACATTAAGGGAGAATCCAATGGTAATCAGAGACCATTGTGGTCTGTCTATATTTAAATTCCAGATGGACTCACACTTTTTATGGCTACTTCTACAATTATTTCTTTTCCAGAAAAGAAATTCTTTTCTTTTTAGGTCTTCTACAAAAACCTACATTAAAAAATAGCATTAAATCATTGATCATAAAACTAAATGAGGACAATGGAGGAAACAACCACCTCTTCATTACAATAATACCTTTTACTACAATGATTTTACTATCTTTCATAGTTGTAATTAGGCTCCAATTTCTGAAAAAAAAGTGAATGGCATAGTTTAATGTATTAGTATGATAAATTTGCAGTCTAACTTGTTTTGTTCTAATGTTGTGCAGTCCTGTTGAATGAATATTAGTCACATTACATCTCAACGGCAGAAAAGGATGTCAGAGGCAAGCAGCATTGACACAGATATCCTCCTCTCCTCTCCCTTCCTTCCGCTCTTCCCTCCCTCCCTCTTTCCTTTGTTCTCTCTCTTCTCTCCTTTCTCTTCCTTTTCCTTCTCCTCCCCCTTCTCTCTCTCAGTCTGGTGCTAGCTGACTTGCTCAAGGAGAAGGACTTATCACCCTGGACACTTGGAATAAGTAGAAAGCATGGGGCAAGGCCACTACATGAAATAATATTAGATGTTATAAAAATATGAACATTGTCAGAATAACAATGAAGTTTATGTCATCTCCAACATCACTAATATATCTATCTATCTATCTATCTATATACATATATATATGGGTGGAAGGTTATGAAGGAAGTTCTTATACATGGCTGAGCACTGATCTGGCCCAGAGGTAGGCACGATCTTCCAAGAAAGCACTCCTGGAAAGACATCTGCCCAGCCACGGTCTGTTCCACCATGGGCCCAGGAGATTCCTATTAGCCATATGGTCAGTAACTACTATTTCAAAACATCAGCACAATCCTCCTCAGCTTTGTCTTTAAAAACTTCCTCTTTCTATGGGGCTGGGAAGGTGGCTCAGTGGTAGAGCGCTTGCCTTGCATGCTCAAGGTCCTGGGTTCGATTCCTCAGCACCACATAAGCAAACAGAAAAAAGCCGGAAGTGGCGCTTTGGCTCAATTGGTAGAGCGCTAGCCTTGAGCTGAAGAGCTGAGAGACAGCGCCCAGGCCCAGAGTTCAGGCCCACGACCGGACCCCCCCCCAAAAAAAAAAACTTCCTCTTTCTAGAGTCCCAGGGGGCACAACGGATAGGAGAGAGACTTTACAAGTGGGACAGCCAAGGGACTGGGAGAGGATCTTTACCAGCAATACATCAGAGAAAGGCCTACAGTCCAATACATACAAGGAGCTCAAGAAACAAACGCCTTCCCAAACTAATAAACCAATCACAAAACGGGAAGGGAACTAAGCTAGGCAGAAGAGGCAAGAATGGCAAAGGAACACATGAGGAAATGCTCATCATCCCTGGCCATAAAGGAAATGCAAATCCAAACAACTGAGATTCCATCTCATCCCAGTTAGCATGGCCAACATTGTGAATTTGAATAACAACAAATGTTGGCATGGATGTGGGGAAAAAAGAGCCCCATAAACTAGTATAACCACTTTGGACAGCAGTCTGGAGGGCTCTCAAAAAACTACAGACCTTCCTTATGACCCAGTCATACCATCCTAGGATCTACCCTGAATATCACGAACCAGGATGTGATAAAGACACTGCACATTCATGTTCATTGTCACACTATTCACAATAGCCAAGATATGTAAACAGTCCAGTTGCTTCACAATAGGTGAATGGACGCAAACTACGCAACACCTGCACACAATGGAATTTGACACAGCAATTAGAAAGAATAAAAGTATGTCATCTGCAGGAAAATGGATGAAGCTAGAATAAATCATGTAAAGTGAGGCAAGCCAAGCTTAGGGAGACAAACAGCACATGTTCTCTACTATGCAGAAACTGGATCTAAAATACACTGGGATATGATCACTTATACAGGATTCTAGATACTCACACACAATGAGACCAAAAGAGGATACTCTGCGGAGAGAAACACAAAGGTGTAACGCCTACATGCCTCTTTATATTTATATAAAATAATATACATTGAAACGAACTCCAAGATATGGAAACAAGAGATGGCTCTCTTTTTTTAAAAATTTAATTTCTTCATGATTTGGACTTCTTTTCTTTATATCTTCAGGAAGGTGGAGGAAAGGTCATAAAACTCCAGGGAGAAGGGTGAAAAAGTACAGTGGTGGAGCTCACTGGACACTGATGAAAGTCAACTATACAACTCATGGGTGGATCTGGGAAGGAAGGACTGGGAGAGTAAGGGAAGAGAAGACATTGTTTGTAAAGATATGTACTCATTACCTGACTCGTGTAATTGTAATCCCTCTGTATGTCAACTCTATAAAACAATAAATTATAATTTAAAATATCTTTCTCTTTCTGGGTGTTGGAGGCCAAGATCTGAGGATCACAGTTCAAGGCCAGATAAAGCAGGCAAACCCAAGACTTTTCTCTAATTAACCAGTAAAAAGCTGGAAGTATATGTGTGACCCATGTAGTAGAGCTCCAGCCTGGAGCAGAAAGGTCAACTGAGAGTGTAAGGCTCTGAGGTCAAACCTCAGTACCAGGAAAACAAACAAACAGAAAGCCCTAAATCCTCTTTTATTGTCTAATATTGTCACGGTAAGAAACTGTACTATAAGCCAGGTGCCAGTTGCTTATGTATGTGATCCTAGTTACTCAGGAGGCAGAGCTCTGAGGATCATGGTTCAAAGCCATCTTCAGCAGGAAAGTTGGTGACACTCTTATCTCTTATCTTATCTGAGGATCATGGTTCAAAGCCATCTTAGGCAAGAAAGTTTGTGACACTCTTATTAACCACCAAAAAAAACAAACCCCAAAACAAAACAAATCACCAATACCAGCACTACAAACAATAAAAATAAACATGCCGAAATAGAGCTGTGGCTCAAATGGTAGAGAGCTAGATTTCAGGGACAGGACCCAGGCCCGAAGTTCAAGTCTCAGGACCAGCAGAAGAAAACAACAAATGCAAAGAAAACTTCAGAAAGCAAAAAAACAAACGGCACAATAATCTACAGATTATGGAATAGCACTTTCCTAGCATGTGTGTGGTCCCAGGTTCAACCCCTGCGCATCCACACCTCAATGTATGAGAAATGATGAAACCCATCATAAAAACAACCATTCTAAGAACCATCTTTGACTTGCCAGGCTCTCACCCAAGGGGTCCTACGTGTACACCTTGCCTGGACACCGAGGATGGACTGCGTCCTGGCCATCACACTAACCAATGGCTGTGTGCACCTGGGGTCACAGCTTTTGAGCACACAGCTTTTCCCATAAAGACTGAGCTGACCGAAGTGAGGACATCTGTAGGGCTAAGCTCCTATGACACTACCCAAGCCTTGAGAAGCACTTAGTGGAAGGGCAGGTTTGTTATTTGTCTTCGCCTCGTTCCAGCCGCCCACTGTCACAGAACCCACTTGGAGGACAACGAACGTTTACTGTGATATGCTTCCATGGGTGTTATCACAGACCACATGTGTTACCCCAAAGCGCAGACAATGCGACAGTTGTGGCCTTGGGATAGATATTTCATTCTGCTTTGTTTGTATGAATATCTGTGTGTGATTTGTAGATTTAACGGTTCATTGTTCTTCAGACTGACCGCTAAACTCTACCAATGGGAATAGTTCTACTTACGGCTCTTTGCTTGTTAATTAGAGATAAGTGTCTCGCAGATTTTTCCACATGGGCTGGCTAGGAATTGTGATCCTCAGATCTGGGCCTCCTGAGTAAACAGATTCCAGGTGGGACCCACTGGCACCCTGCTTAAAACGTTCTTAAATCTCCTCAGGAGTTTTCATTGTCCAGTGTCTTAACTCCTCCTACTGCTCCAGCTCTTGGGGGACACTCTGCAAGATCCAGGCTGAAAATCCTGCAGTGCAAATACTTCTTCATTTTTTCTTAGTCTTGTTTTTACCTATTGCATTCAGTCTGCTCTGAGCTCCCCTCATAAATGATTGAAAAAATAAAGATCAATAAGAAGAGATATAAAGCACCTTATCTGGATCATCCTTTTTGCTGTATTTTCCAGAGACCAATGGATCCCACTGAGTTGTATCTGGTAATAAATTAAAGCAATCTGGTATTTTATGTTATTATTTTTAAATTTTATGTATGAACTCAGGGCCAGGGCACGGTTCCTGAGCTCAAGGCCAGCATTTCACCACTTGAGCCACAACTCTATTTCCAGCTTTGTGTTGGTTAATTGGAGATAAGAGTCATAGACTTTCCTGCCTGAGCTAGCTTCGAATTGCTATCCTCAGATCTCCTGAATAGCAAGGACTTTAGTCCTGAACCACCAGTACCTGAGTCTCCCCTTGGCTTTGTTCAAGGCTGGCACTCTACCACTTGAGCCATACTTCCTCTTTTGGCTTTTTGCTGGTTAAATGGAGATTAAGAGTCTTATGGAGTTTTTTTCTGCCTGGGCTGGTTTTGAACTATGATCCTTAGATCTCAGCTTCCTGAGTAGCTAGGATTATAGACATGAGCCACAGAACTTGGGTTGGTATTTATATGTTTTGTGTATAATTTTCTAATAATTTGGTCAGACATCCATAAAACACGTAAAATAAAGCAAAGGAGAGGTATATATATTTTATTCAGTTTTCCCATGGAGAAACAATATCTGTTTTACCACATATAGTGGTACATACAGTACACTTTGACAGTTTTTTCCTTATATACTGGGCATTTCTTTTAGGATCATAGATTGGTATGTAACATATTGGTGTTTAATATATTTAACATATTAACATAACTGCATATGTATATTTAACATATTAGTAACCTAATGGACTACTTCCTCCATTATAGTATATTTTCTGTGATTGTTGTACTACAGAAAATCGAATCCTTTTTTGTCATTTAATCTTAAACCTGATCACTTTATATATTATCAGAATTTTGAGATGATTCTGTTTTTCATTTAATTTATTACAACAATAGCCTCCATTCACAATAACCTCACTTCTTCCCTTTCATGTAGTTAGACATATTGTTTTTATTTTAATCTTTGAATTGGTTGAAACTTCCAGAAATATGTTAAGTAAGTATATTAACAAAAGATTTTATTTTGTTTCTAACTAAAATGAGAACTTTTAATTCATTTCTTGCTCAAAGAGTTCATTCTCTCCCTCTTTTTGTTCAACTATTTATTAGTAAAAGTATTAAATGTTGCAAACTTACTCTGGGGCCTTAAGAGATGTTTTTCTCTTGAGACAGCATCTTGCTATGCATACCAGGCTTGCCTTGTGTTCAGGCTCCTTCTGTCTCTGCCTCCAGAGTGCTGGGGTTATCTGAGTATATCACCATGCCCAGAATTTACATACAATTTTCATGTTAATGTACAACATTAATATCCCTAAGTACACTACAACATTGGTATCTCTTGGGTTGATCTTTGCTTTGTTTTAAACTGGATTCATGCTGTAAATATGCCACTCGACCACTAGATGGTGCTGTGCACCCATTTTCTTTTTTTTCTTTTTCTTTTTTTATTGTCAAGGTAATGTACAGAGAGGTTACAGTTATATAAGTTAGGTAGTAAGTACATTTCTTGTCAAACTTGTTACCCCTTCCCTCATTTTTCTCCTACTTCCCCTCCCACCCCCAAGTTGTACAGATCATTTCCAACAGATTGTCTTGGGTATATCATTGTTGCATTGGTTCCCCACTTGTCCTATGTTATTTGATGTGAAAACATTCAGTTACCATTTTGATATTAAAGTATAAACCTTTTCAATTTAATGGAATCACCAAACTATACTCCTATTTTTCAACTTTCAGTTTAGTAGTCTTAAATTAGAAGCATGTTTTAAAATATCTCTAACCTCCCTTTTATTGTGTATAATTTAGACATAGTAAAATTCAACCATTTGGCCAGGTGCCCTAGGCTCATGCCTGTAATCCTAGATACTCTGGTGACTGAGATATGAAGGTCACAGCTTGAGGCTAGTCTGGGCAGGAAAGTTTGTGAGACTCTCATGTCCAAATCAACCACCAGAAAGCCCAGGGTAAAGCTCTTGTTCATGTGGCAGAGTGCTAACTTTGAACAAAATAAGCCTAGGGACAGTGCCCGGGCCTTGAGTTCAAGCCCTAGAACTGGCATACACACAAAAATTCGAAGCATACCCTCCAGAGAGTTCTGGCAAGCATACAAGTTTTATAATGACCACAACTGTGGTAGTTATAGTTCTCTCAGATTTTGTTTGTGTGTGTGTGTGTGTGTCTGTGTGTCTGTGTGTCTGTGTGTCTGTCTGTCTGTCTGTCTGCCTGTCTGTCTGTCTGTCTCTATTGGGGCTTGAACTTAGAACCTGGGTACTATCCTTAAGCTTTTTCACTCATAGCTAGTGATCTACCACTTGGGCCACAGCTCCACTTCTAGCTTTTTGATAGTTAGTTAGAGGTGAGAGTCTCATGGACTTTTCTTCCCAGGCTGGCTTGAACCATTATTCTCAGATCTCAGCCTCCTGAGTAGGATTACAGGCATGAACCACTAGTGCCCAGCTTTCTTTCTTTTACTTTTTCTCTTCTTTTATTTATTTATTTTTGGTCGGTTGTGGGACTTGAACTCTGGGCCTGGGTTCTGTCCCTCAGCTCTTCAGCTCAAGGCAAGCACGCTACCGCTTGAGCCACAGCGCCACTTCCGGTTTTCTAGTGGTTTATTGGAGATAAGAGTCTCATGGACTTTCCTTGCCCGGGCTGGCTTTGAACCATGATCCTCAGATCTCAGCCTCCTGAGTAGCTAGGATTACAGGCGTGAACCACCTGCACCCCGCTTTTATTTTATCAGTCCCTTTCTCTTACCACCAGCCCTGGGGAACCCCAGACAGCTTTTTATGTCTGTGGATCTCAGTGTGGATCTCAGTGTGTGCTCTGCTGTGTCTGCATTTTATGTAGAAGCAGAGTGCTTCTAGGATCCCTCCCCATGCTGATGTGACTCATTGTTGGGTTTTTTTCCTGCTTGAATAGCATTACACATGCAAGCATACAGCAATTAGTTTACTCACTTGCCACTGCTAGCTGATGAGATGGCTTTCAGCTCTTAAATGATACAACAGTACAAGACTGCTATAAATATGTATCCACAGGCTTTCTTGCTAACACCTTTTTTTCATCCTTAGGGTAAACTACCAGCCATTGAAGAGACTGCGATCCTTCATGCTCCTACCAGCTGGAATGACTGTCCACTCTCTCCTTGTCTCTAACCAACACTTTAGCTCTGTTGTGTGTATACTTATATCTCCTTTGTGCTTCTCATGTGAACTTCTCCATTGTTCAGTGATGGTGTGTAGTATATTTTCTTTATTTGCCATCGGGACTGTTTTTTAATGAACTGTTTAAGGCTCTCTCTCTTTCACTCCCCCCCACCCCTGCCATGTGTGAGTTTGTGTTGGTACTAGAGCTTGAACTTGGGGCTTCTTGTTTGCTTGGATTTTTTCACTCAAGGCTGGTGCCCTACCACTTGAACCATATCATCACTTCAGGCTTTTTGTGTGTGGTGTGTGTGTGTGTGTGCGCCAGTCCTGGGGCTTGAACTCAGGGCCTGGGAACTATCCCTGAGCTTTTATGCTCAAAGCTGGTGCTCTACCACTTGTGCCAGAGCTCTACTTCTGGATTTTTTTGGTAGTTAGTAGGACATAAGAGTTGCACAAACTTGCTTATTGAGACTGGCTTCAAACTGTGATTTTCAGATGTCAGTCTCCTGAGTTGCTAGGATTACAGGAGTGAACTGTACCTGGCTATGCCTGGCTTTTTGTTGGTTAATTGGAGATGGGAATCTCAAGGATTTATCTGTCAGGCCTGCTTTTGAACTGAGTTCCTAATATCTTAGCCTCCTGAGTAGTTAGGATTACAGTTGTGAACCACCATTACCTTGGAAATCTTTCAATCATTTAAAACAATTAGGTCATTTACATCTTCGTTACTGAGTTGTGACAGAATTTTATACATTTTGAATAGAAATCTTTCATAAATGTTCAAATAGTTTCTCGCAGTCAACCACTTTCCTTTCCACCCTTTAGGTTAGTAGTAGTAGTAGTAGTAGTAGTAATAGTAGTAGTAGTTGTGTGTGTGTGTGTGTTGGTATTGGGTTTGAACTCAGGCCTTCACATTTGCTATGTAGGTGGTTTACCACTGATCCATGCTTCCAGATTTTGTGTATTTGTTATTTTGAGAGAAGGTCTTGTTTCCTGTCCATCTGGGTAGGTACCTGAGCTATGATCTTCCAAATTTTCACTTCCCACAGCAGCTGGGTTGACACATGCACACCATCTTCTTTTGAGATGGAGTCTGAAAAACTTTTCTGTCCAAACTGACTAGAAGCCATGTTCCTCCTTCTCTTAGCCTCCTGTATAGCTAAATAACAGTCATGAGGCACCAGTCCCTCCCCCACCCTCCCCCAATCAGCTGTATCCTGTGTGTGTGTGTGTGTGTGTGTGTGTGTGTGTGTGTGTGTGCTGGTCCTGGGGCTTGAACTCAGGGCTTAGGTTTTGTCTCTCCATTTTTTCTCTCAAGGCTAGCACTCTACAACTTGAGCCACAGCTCCATTTCCTACTTTTTTTTTTCTTGGTGGTTAATTGGAGACAAGAATCTCATGGACTTTCTTGCCTGTCTGCCTTCAAACTATAATCCTTAGATCTCAGCCTGCTGGGTAGCTAGGCTTACAGGCATGAGCCACCAGCACCCAGCTTAACAAAACCTTTTGAAGAGCGAATCATATCAATTTTGATGAACTCCAGTTTGTTTGTTTTTAAAAATTATTTTATTGCTGGTTTAGAGGTGATTTATAGTGGGGTTACATTTACATACATCATGTAATAAGTACATTTCCTTCCTTTTGCATGGTATCATCTGTTGTCTCCTTCTCTTCCATTCCCTCCCTCCCATCTCTACCCACAAGTTGCATGGCTCACGTTCATCGATGTTCAGTGCAGACAGTAGGCTCCACTGCTGTGCTTTTTCACCCATTTTCCACTGATTCTGTGCCCTTCCTCCACCTTCTCTTAGATGTGCATGTATATAATGTACATGAGGTAAAGAATACAGTCATCAGAAAATGCAAAGACAAATTAAGAAAAGGTCCTTTGTTTCCATATCTTTGGAATGTGTGTGTGTGTGTGTGTGTGTGTATGAATGAAGATAATACTTGGGTATTATAACTTGGTGATTTTCTCCTAAGACTATCCTCTTTTGGTCTCATTGCATATGGGTATCTAGAATCCTGTATAATTTGTCATATACCATTGTAAATCTAACTTCAGCATATCAGGGGAAACATGCGCCATTTGTCTCTCTGATCTTGGCTTACCTTGCTCAACATGATTTGTTCTAGTTCCATTTTGTTGTGAGCATCATTATTTTATCCTTTCTAATGGTTGTATAAAATTCCATTGAATATAGGTACCACATTTCTTGGGACATTCTATATCTTGGCTATTGTGAATAGCGCAGCAATGAACATGGATGTGCAAGTGTCTTTATCATACCCTGGTTCATGATGTTCAGGGTACATGCCCAGGACTGGTATGGCTGGGTTGTAAGAAGGTGTGTGTTTAGTTTTTAGAGGACCCTCCAGACTGCTTTCCAGATTTCCAGGTTGTATTAGTTTACATTCCACCAGCAGTGCAGTAGGTTTCCTTTTATTCCCACATCGCCAACAGCATTTGTTGTTGTCAACCAAATTCAGAATATTGCCCAGTCTGAGGTAAGATAGTATCTTAGAGTTGTTTTGATTTGCATTTCTCTTATGGCCAGGGATGATGTGTTTCTTGCCATTCTAACCTCTTCTTCTGAAAAGTCTCTCCTTAGCTCCCTTGCCCAATTTGGGAGGGATTACTTTCTTAAATTCCTCCTATATATTGGAATTTAGGCCTTTGTCTGATATATTGCTGGTACAATTTGTTAATTTTTAAATATAGAGTTCATATTTTGGGGAATACCAATTTAAGAAATCTTCACCTAACCCTAGATAATCAAATTTTCTTCTCAACTTCTTTCCTCCCTCCCTCCTTCCCTCCCTCCCTCCCTCTCTCCCTCCTTTCCTTCCTTCCTTCCTTCCTTCCTTCCTTCCTTCCTTCCTTCCTTCCTCCCTCCCTTCCTTCCTTCCTTCCTTCCTTCCTTCCTTCCTTCCTTCAACCAGTTCATATTTTGTGTGCCAGTACTTGGTCTGGTACTAGGGCTTAGACTCAGGGCCTGAACACTCTCTTGTGGCTTTTTCAATCAAGGTGGTAGTCTACCACTTGAGCCATACCTCTACTTCCCACATATTACTGATTCATTGGAGATAAGAGTCCCTCAATTTTATTTGGCTGGGCTGGCTTTGAATGTGACCCTCAGATCTCAGCCATCTGAGTAGCTAGGATGACCAGCTTGAACCACTGGTACCTTGTATTTCTTGTGATTTTTCTTTCCAAAGTTCCAGAGTTTTAGCTTTACATTTAGATCTATAGTTCATTGCAGTTGGTCTTCCTTTATAGTGTGAGGTAGGGGTTGAATTAGTTCTGATTCAGTTTTACATTAGATATCTACTTGCTTGAGCACCATTTATTGAATAGACTATCATTTTGAGGTAGAGTTGGCAAAAATTAATTGGTATTATAAGACTGAGTGTGATCATGAGCCATTGATGTACAGGTCAGTTTCCTCAGATTCTAGTCTTGCAGTGTTTTCTTGGTGTTGATTTCTAGAAAATTTAGAAATCAGTAGTGTGAGTCTCTTTCTCTTTCAAAATTGTATCGGCCTCAAGCAAAATTGTTCTAGTTCTTTTGCATTCCTCAGAAATGTTATAATTTGCTTTCAATTTCTGTATGTGTATGTGTGTGTGTGCATGTGTACCACGCCCACGTGTATGTATGTGCTGATGCTGGGGTTGAACTCAGAGCCTTGTGCTCTTAGTCTGCTTGCTCAAGGTTGACACTTTATTACTGGAGCTATGCAGGATGATATGGTCTATAATTTGGACAGGAGGCGATTCCCGATACTGAGATGTACTGGGGAAACTGTCTTCAAAACATTAAACATTGTTTTTCCAGGTCATTCTGTCAGGGACAGCAACTGCAGTTGCATGTGTGTGAGTGGATGTGTGTGGACATGTGTGTACCGATGTCTGTGTGGTTGAAAAGTGAATGCACATATATGAGTGAACATCAGTGAGAATGCAAAGGAGTCACGTTTCATGTATAGAACAGAAAACTGAACTGCTGGCTTAGAATCCTAGGCCCAGGGAAAATAATCCTTTTTTTTTTTTCAGTCATGGGGCTTGAACTCAGGGCCTGGGCCTGGGTACTGTCTTTGAGCTCTTCAGCTCAAGGACAGCACTCTACCATTTGAACCACAGCACCACTTCCAGTTTTCTGGTGGCTAATTGGAGATAAGAGTGTCATGAACTTTCCTGTCCAGGCATAAGCCACTGGTGCCCAGCTAGGAAAATAATCTTTTAAAAAGCATTTCATTCCCACATCCACAAATCAGCCAACGACAAATGCTGGAGGGGATGTGGAGAAAGAGGAACCCTATTACACTGCTGGTGGGAATGTACACTTATACAACCACTTTGGAAAGCAGTCTGGAGGGCCCTTAGAAAGCTAAAGATTGACCTCCCTTACGACCCAGTCATACCACTTCTAGGCATCTACCCTGAACAACAGGAACCAATATACAAGGACACGTGCACCTCCATGTTTATTGCAGCACTGTTCACAATAGCTAGGATATGGAAACAACCCAGATGCCCCACCACAGATGAATGGATCCAAAAATTGTGGTATCTATACACAATGGAATATTATGCAGCCATTAGAAATGACAAAATAATGGCATTTGCAGGGAAATGGATGGAGCTAGAAGGAATCGTGTTGAGCGAGGTAAGCCAAGAGCGAAGAGACAAACGGTACATGGTCTCCCTGATAAGTGGATGCTAAATCCAAAATGTTAGGTGATACGACAAAACTAACAGGACTTAAGAAACAAAGAACTCCTGCTCATCTGGTTGAACCACTACTAAATATCCCCATGCTGCTGATCACATATATGGTGTATAACATGTGAACACTGTTATATATTACAGACTGTGATAGACAATTTGCTCCAGGAAAGTTAGAATGAACTTGTGACTTAGAAATTATGTAATCACTTAATCACAATCAAAAAAAAAAAAAAGAACTTCAGGGAAGGGAGGGAGGGAGGGGATGGTAGGGGGAAAACAATGGAGAGGCTAACAATGTTCAAGAGGAAGTGTACTCATTACCTCACTCATGTAACTGTAACCCTCTGTATAGTATCTTTACAATAAAAAATTTTAAAAAAAAAGCATTTCATTCAGGGCTGGAAATGTGGCTCAGTAGTAGAGTGCTTGCCTCGCATGCATGAGGCCCTGGTTCGAGTCCTCAGCACCACATAAACAGAAAAAGTCAGAAGTGGTGCTATGGCTCAAGTGGTAGAGTGCTAGCCTTGAGCTGAAGAGATCAGGGACAGTGCCCAGGCCCAGAGTTCAAGCCCCACAACCGACTAAAAAAACCCAACCAATAACAACCAAAAAACCACATTTCATTTAGACTCATGAAAACCAAAAGAATTTGTTGCCAGCAGACAGGCATTTCAACAACAAGGCAAAAATATGTTCAGGAAATGTGAGTGTGGTGGTTCATGCTTGTAATCTTAGCTACTCAGGAGGTGGAGGTTAGGAGAATTACAGTCCAAGGTCAGCCCAGGCAAAAAGATAACAAGACCTAATTTAAAAATAAGTAACTAAATAAATAAGTGGAAAATGAATGGAAGGGAGTGCTTGACTTAAGTAATAGAAAGCTTTCCTAGGAAGCATGAAACATCAAACCCCATGTGCAGTGTGAGGGAGGAAGATCAAGGAAGCCTTTGAGGCAGAAAGAAAATGAAACCAGATGGACGTACGTGTCTAAATCAAAAATATGACCTAATATCGCATGACAGCCATTACAGAGCCTTTCTTCATGCTTTACAACTCTTCAAAAGATGACATTGTGTGAAAAATAACACGTGTGTGTATGGAGTTGGTATGTGACTCTTCATGCTGGCGTGAGCAAGTGGCTGAGAAACATTTTGTCAGGCAAAACCTAGAAGGCCAGTGGAGGCAGGACATTTTGGTTAGAGAACTCCTAAAATCCTGTAGCGGAAGGGTACTGGTAAGCTGGGTGCTACTGCGTATTTCTGTGATCCTAGCTACTCAGGATGCTAAGGTTCAAGGACTGAGGTTCAGAACTAGCCTGGTCAGTAAAGTCTGTGAGGCTTTTAGCTCCAGTTAACTGCCTCAGTTCCCTGATTGCTGCTTTTCTACTAACTTTTTATCCATAGTTGGAAGTTCATCAGACCAACAGCCAAACATTTGATAAAGATAAATGGGATTTGAACAACACAACCAACATGCCTTAGCTGACATCTAAGAACCCACTTCAAATAGCAGAACCTACCTTTTTTCCAGCACATAGGGATATTTACCAAGACTGGACCACAAAAAAGTGCTGATACATTGAAAGAAATTCCAAACAGTGTTTCTAACAACAATGGGATTGTTAGAAGTCAATAATGAGAGATCCCTAGAAAATTTTTAACTCTTTAGGAACTATATAAACTCTTCTATGTAGCTTATGGATCATAGAGAAAGCCAAGAAAATGGAACTGGAAAATGCTTCGAGTTGTATGACAGGACATCAAAACCTGTGGGTATGCAGCTAAAGTAGAGTTTAGTGAGAAATTTATACCCCTTAACACGTATTAGGAAATAGGAAAGGTTTCAAATGAAAGGCCTCAGTTTCTACCTTAAGAAAAAGAGGAGGGCTGGGAAGGTGGCTCAGTGGTAGAGTGCATGCCTTGCATGCCAGAGGCCCTGGGTTCGATTCCTCAGCACTACATAAGCAAAAAGAAAAAAGCCAGAAGTAGCGCTGTGGCTCAAGTGGTAAAGCGCTAGCCTTGAGCTGAAGAGCTGAGGGACAGCGCCCAGGCCAGAGTTCAGGCCCCAGGACTGGGCCCCCCCAAAAAAAGAAAAAGAGGAATAAATAAGAATCAAAATAAGCAGAAGAAATAAAAGGATCAGAGCAGGAATCAAAGAAATAGGACTGTAATAGAGAAAACCAACAAAACATGAAGCTAGTTCTTTAAGAAGAGAGCTAAATATGACCAACCTGCAACCAGATTAATCAGGAAAAACAGATACAAATTACTTTATTAGGAAAAACAGAGATGATGTTGCCACTGATTGTGTAGGTAATAAAAACAATCTGAACAGGTACAAATGGTTCACACTTATCCTCTCTACCGCCCCCCCCAACCCTAGCTAATCAGGAGGCTAAGATCTGAAGGATCTCAGTTTGAAGCCAGCCTGAACAGAAAAAGTCCATCAGATTCTATCTCTAATTAACCAGTGAAAAGTAGGGCTGAAGCTGGGCACTGGTGGCTCACGCCTGTAATCCTAGCTACTCAGGAGGCTGAGATCTGAGGATAGTGGTTCAAAGTCAGTCCCGGCAGGAAAATCCATGAGACTCTTATCTTCAATTATTAACCACCAGAAAACCAGAAGTGGCTCTGTAGCTCAAGTGGTGGAGTGCTAGCCTTGAGCTGAAGAGCTAAGGGACAGTGCCCAGGCCCAGAGTTCAAGCCCCAAGATTGACAAAAAAAGTAGGGCTGAAAGTAGGGCACCATCTGTGATCAAGAAAGATAATGAGCACAAGGCCCTGAGTTTAAGCCCCAGTATAAAAAAAGAGAGAGAAAGAAAATTAAAAACAAAGAATATTGTGAACAAAAGAAAAATATTATGAACAAAGTTGACTTAGGCTGATGAATTTCACCAGTTTTAAAAATACTGAACAGCTGAATATTGGTGACTCATACCTGTAATCCAATTCATCCAATTAAAAAAAATCTATGTGTAGGTGTATGTAACAATATAAACTTTTCATTCCCTTAATTGGGAGAATTCCTTAGCTATCTATTACTTTAAAAACAACAGCAACAACAAAAACTACTCCCAGCTGGGCACTAATAACTCATGCCTGTAATCCTAGCTACTTAGGAGGTTGAGATCTGAAGATCACAGTTTGAAGCCAGCCAAGCAGGAAAATGAAACTCTTTATCTCCAATGAACCATCCCCAAATCAGAAGTAGACCTGTGGTTCAAGTGGTATGAGATCTATCCTTGAACAAAAAAATCTCAGGGACACCACCCAGGCTCTCAGTTTAAGCCCTAGGACTGGTGTGTGCACCACACACAACACACACACACACACACACACGCACACGCACACACCAAACAAATCCTTCAAAAGATACAAATTACCAAATATCACTAAAGAGGAAATAACTTGGCCACTCTAAATGGATGAAATACATTAACTTTATAGTTTAAAAAGTATTTCATAAAGAAAACTACACATCTAGGTGTTTTCACTGGAGAATTTTATCAAAATGTTTTAAGGTCTTTAGTTTTAATTTTTAAGCGCTACTTTTAATCCATTATTCGGATTTACTCACTATATTTAGTTTTTATGTTGTATGGACTGCTATGGCCACTTGAGGGCGACAGTGCCCAGAAATTCCTTTACGTATCTAATTTGGTGCACAATTCAAAGAGAGATTGAGGGAGTCTCTCCTTCCCCAGAGAGCTCAAGGATTTCAGCTTCCTGCCAGCCTCCCTGGAAGGCAGGGACCAGGAGGCCTAGGTGTGTGCTGGTTTATGCTCCTGCCTAATGGGAACAGTGGAGCTCTGGCATCTCCACAGAAGAGCATCATTGTTCTGGAGCTCTGTAGCATCCCCTGGTGGGTAATAATTACAGCTCTCATCCTTCGGAGCTACATCTCTCTTCCTTCCCACATCCCATTTCCACCAAACTCTCCAGCTTGAGGGTCTGCATCAGATTGAGTCTCCAGAGAAAAGGGAAGTGTGTGTGTGTGTGTGTGTGTGTGTGTGTGTGTGTGTGTGTGTGTTTACTCTGGGACAGATTTCCTGTGCCACTCTGGACCAGCCATTTGGGGTGGGGCTTGGTATTATAGGGGTGGAGGAGCCCCTATGGAAGTTCACCAAGGAGCCCAGTCCCTGAGCATCTGCACAGATATGGGGCTAGCCAAGTGTGCTCAGAAGTAAAGGGCTGGGAAGGTGACTCAGTGGTAGAGTGCATGC
>NW_012267502.1:361714-366908 GCF_000151885.1 Dipodomys ordii | reverse complement strand
CACACACACACACACACACACACACACACACACACAAAGCGGGAAGTAGAGCTATGGCTCAAATGGTGGAGCTATGGAAGTTGTAGAGCCCTAGCCTTGAGGTGGAAAAAAAATTCTCTGGGACAACGCTCAGGCTCTTAGTTCAAGCCCAGTACTGGTTTGCACACATGCATGCGCACACACATGCGCATGCACACGCATGCACACACACACACACACGGGGGGGGGGGCGGCGGATGTTTTATCTCTGCAGCCTAAATCCTGCTGGGTGAGAATTTTCACCAAGACCCAGAAGGCTCCAGTTCCCTAGTTGCAATTGAGTTCTTAGAGCCAGGCTGGCTCAGCCAGGGCCAAGCCAGAGGAGGCCCCAGCAGCTGTGGCCTGATCCTGCCCCTCACTCCTTCCTCTGCAGGTGACCCTGGCCAGCCTAAACACGCCTGTGTGCTTAGGCTCCACTGCGGCTGCACTTTTGAGCTCATGCCATGGTTTGAAACTGTATCTACATCTATCCAGGCCACTATCCCGAGAGCGGGTATGCCCTTATAAAACGCATCATACCCCTGGAGTCAAGGGGACAGTTTCCAAATGGGCTATGCAATTTTTTTGGTGGAGACACCCATGCCCCAATTTAACCTTTCCAGGATATAAGAAAGTATTAGACAGGACTTTACAGCCCACTGTGCCTGCAAATCTCCCTCTGCCCACAATGAATGGAGGCCAGGGCAGCGGGGAGTCAGCCCCTGGTGTGTGTGTGGGGGGGGAGGGGAGGGGCATTAGGGAAGCTGCCAGCCGGTCTTAGCTTGTCTTAGCTTCAGATTGTGTTGCCTCTGTGACCTGAGCAGCTGTCACAGAAGCAGCCTGCCAGGGGTCACCGCATTATTTCTGTGCAGTTCGCCCCAATTTTCAGCAATAAAAGTTCCATTGGAGCATGTGTCTCGGCGTGTGGCGGTGACATCTGTGTCACCACCCCCCACTCCCCGACCCACGGGTCTGTTTCCTTCTCTGGCTCTGCATAGGCCTGTGCCGCAGACCTCTCCCAGCCCTCTGGTTCCGGCTGCCTGCCTGCCTGGCCGTGTCCATCTGCTCATGCTGATTTTGCGACCCTGACCTCAGCCTCGGTCCCCACATGCCTCCTGTGGTGATGAGCCTTCCTGGGGATGGCTAGGCACCAGGGAAAGGGAATGGCAGGGGAATGGCAGATCACGACATGAGCTTGTCTGTGCTGACCTTCATCTTGCTGTCATTTGATTTGCTCTTTGCTGTTTTGTTCTGTTTTAAACCTCTCTGCTAGAGTCTAGCAGTTATGGGACTCCTTTCTCAAGGAGAGTCCCAGAAATGCCCTTGTTCCTTTGCTTTTGCAATACCCCAGGGTCTCCCGCCTGGCCTTATCGCGTCTTTCTCCTCCAGAGGTCAGAGAGGGCGGTGTCTTGGGCAGCACCACGCCAGCCCAGCAGCTTTGCCAGCTTGCATTTTATTTCTGCTCCTCCCTATTCTTGCCATATGTTCTACCCAAATCCTACTCCAGAACGTCACATAGAACAGCTCTTATCTCTTGGCACTTCTAATATACCATCTTGAGAGATCTGTGTACCACCAGAGAGGGCTGGGGGTGGGGGATGGGGGGGTCACGCAGGTGTCAAATCACTCACTGACCAAAGACCTCTATCCATCTATCACAGATAGCAGACAGAACCCCGGGAATATGATGCTGTCCAAGACAACAGAGCCAAGGTCCTGCAGAGAGCCCTGGAAGCCCTGGAAAGAATTCTTCTGACATGGATATGGGAGGAGAAAATTGAGTTGAATGAGAGAGAGGCAGAAAGAAAGAGGGAGAAAGAGAGAGACAGAGACAGAGAATTTTGCATCAGTAGCTTATTCCTGTAATCTAGTTACTTAGGAGGTTGAGATCCAAGGATGGTGATTTAAAGCCAGCCCAGTCAGGAAAATGCATAAAACTCTCATCTCTAAGCACCAAAAAGCTGGAAATGGAGCTGTGCCTTAAGTGGTTGTGCATCAGCTTTGAGTGAAAAAAGTTAAGGGACAGTCCCAGGCTCTGAGTTCAAGTCCCAGTACCAGCACAAAAAAAACCAAAAAACAAAAAAAAGAAAGAGGAGAATTTCCCTGGGGGGGGGCGTGGAGGGGTAGGGGAGGCTGCCATAGTAGCTGTCATGTTTTCTGGTTTTAGTGGTGTTGAAGCTGCTTTGGGACACAGCAGGATGTTTGTAACTGAAGATTGCTGGAACAGTCCTGGAGTTCCTGATTCTGCAGATCTGAATGGAACCAAACATTTGCAGACTGTTCCTCCTGGGAAGAAACCACATGGAGCCCTCCATTCTGGCTAAACCAAAGCCCTGCTGTGGTGAAGGGTGGGCACGGTGGAGAGCGCCACCTCAACTTGTGTGTCTCAGAACACGTTTTAGTCCCTGCCAATGGGCTTCCAGTCAGTTACGTTTGTAACTGGGGCTTGGACTCAGGGCCTGGGCACTGTCTCCGCTTATTTTTTCCCTCTCAAGATTGGTTCTCTACCACGTGAGCCACAGCACCACTTGAGTGTTTTAGCTGTTTGCCATCGTGACAAAATCGATGATGGGAAAGCAGAAAGGGAAAGGTTTATTTTGGCTCCTGGTTTCTAATTTCACTCCCTGGACACTTGCTTATGTCACTCTGGATCTGTGGGGAGGCTGCACATGCTGGTGGGAGCACATGGTCAGGAAACAAAGGGAATGGAAGGCAAGGGCCATGACCCCAATACCCCCTGCAAGACCCACCCCCAACAAATGATGTATCTTCCTTCCATCAGGCTTCACTTCCTAATGGTCCCACCACTTCCCAGTAGTGCTACAAGTTGGGGACCAGTCCCCACATGTGACCTGGGGATGAGCATGAGATGCATGTCCTGCTCCAAGTGGACACTGAACCCCCATCGGTCCTTATTCTCCAAGGGACGGCAGATTTGGGATGTGGTTCAGAGGAAACGGCCTTGTCTGTTGTTCCTCTCAAGTGTAAAGTAACAGGAGTTTGTAGGAACGGTAATGAGACCATATACCTTACCTCTTGCAGCTGAGGGCAGTTCAGAACTCCAAAGGCCCTGGGAGAACCAGAGTCTAGTTTTGCAAAGATAGTCATACTATTATACCAACCTCATGAATTCTCCAATCACATCAAGTCATATGGCCCATGCTTGGAGAGGCAACCAAAACCCCAGATCTGAGATCTGCTATGGAGCCTTGAATATGCTGTCAATCTCCCAGAAATTCATTTTTTCTCATCTGTAGAGTGGGTGTGACTATCATAGCTGACTCAGAAGTACTCCTTATGGATAGGGAAGTGCTCTCCCAAGGTTGGTTTGACTGACCCCTGCAAAAATATTCTCAGACCTGTGTGACTTCTCAGAGGCTGCCTGTCACTGCCAAGCCCATAGCCACCAAGAGAACACCAAGAGAGCCAGTACCTGCAAGCTAGAAGGAAATGCCATCTTGTCCAGTGGGAAGCGATGCTCTCTTTGACCACAAGATGTCACTCTGCAACCAGATCCAGGATGTGAACCCTTGAGTCAGGGCTCCTACAGAAAACAAACAACAAAACAAGTGATCAAGATCTTCAGACATGATTATCTTGTCCTAGATAAACAAAATTCCTTGACAACTCTTTTTTTTTTTTTGGCAGTCCTGGGGCTTGAACTCAGGGCCTGAATGTTGTCCGTGAGCCTCTTTGTGTTCAAGGCTAGCACTCTACCACTTGAACCACAGCACCACTTCCAACCTTTTCTGAACCCCGGGCTGCCATGGAACTGTGATCCTCAGATCTCAGTCTCCTAGGTTGCTAGGCTAGGATTACCGGCATGAGCCACTGGCTCCCAGCCAGCTCTTGAAAACTTTTTACAGGGAATTTTGTCTCTTCCCTCCTGATTATAAGCAGGAACTCCAGATCCAGCCAGAGAAGAATTGAGAACATTCGCTTTGCTACCTTCTGGCTGTGTGAACGTGATCATGTTATTTGACCTCTCTGCTCCCCATTCCTCGTCTGTAAAGTAGTGATTCTACCGCTATGAATTTTAAATGATGTTTTCAAACTGCTTCAACTATCTCCTGGCACCTAGCAAGCCCTAGGAAAATCTGATAAATCCAATGAATAAGACACTCAAAAGTTGTGTTTCTTGTCTCAAAGGGGTGAAATCCCCACACCGAAGAATTAAGTAGCAATATGAGTCTCCAAAAATAGACTGGGTGCATTTGAATATTTTGAATTTTTAGAATTCCCCCACGTATTATGTAGACAATGGAAACAATTTTCACAATGTGCGGCGGTGATTCATCTCTGGAAAGCAGCTCCTTTATTTACCAGAAAGCTATTTCTGTCTACTAGAGTGACTTGTTGCAGAGAGCCACAGCACACTTTCACAGTGCTAGTGAACTGCAAGATGCATTAGTGCCTTCCTTCCATAATCCTGGCTCTCGGCTGAGGGCCCTGGTGACGTATCCCTAGTGCGTGGCACGAGATTGTATCCCAGCCACATGGAGTCCACTTCCGAGTGCAGTGATATGATTGTCACTCAGCTGAGGGACAGGAGCAATGCCAGCAGCAGTAAGGGAGCCAGGGGTCACGCTCTGACCTCCCTCCTCAGCCACAAAGCCCCGAGGATGTCTGGCTTCTTCATTTGCTGCCATATGGTCCTAGATCATTAGGCACAAAGAGCTACACAGGGAACCGGGTGGCTGACGTCTGGCGCTGAAGTTACTGTATATGAGAACTCTGTATTATACAAAATCAAGGTGCAGAATGTTTACAGCCAAGCATAGTGGGGAAGAAATGCAATTATCTATGATCTCACCACTTCACCATGCACCATTGTTCTGATTTTGATTCTTTATATGATTATTTTCAGATGTGCTGGAAGATTTTTGCAACATTAGAATTGCCTGGTTTTAGAGTTTGTATGAGCTATAGTCTAGCGTGAGCTGTCTGTCATGTTATGGAGAGCTCTCTAAAACATTGTTTTGGTTCTACATTAATATAATTATTCTGCACAATGATTTTTATACCAATCTATCGTTTTTCACTGGTCAGAAATGTTACCAGATGCTGGTCCCTCACACCTGTAATCCTAGTGACACAAGAGGCTGAGATCTGAGGATCGTGGTTCAAAGCCAGCCTGGGCAGGAAAGTCTGTGAGGCTCTTATCTCCAATTAACCA
>NW_012267502.1:344171-359344 GCF_000151885.1 Dipodomys ordii | reverse complement strand
AAAAAAAAAAAAAAAAGAAATGGCAACAAGGAATGTTTTATAAATCTCACTACAGCTGCTGGGAGCTTGAGGGTGACATCAGACTGTGACTTGAGACCCAGAGCAAGCTGAGTCCCCTGCTGAATGTATTTTGGCACCCTGTCCAACGTCTTCAGCAAGGGAACAAGGGTGTCCCGGATCACAGCTTTGCTTCCAGATAAAACCTTTCTTCTCTAATTGAGATGAGGGATTTGGGCCGCTTGGGACTAACTAATAAAGCCATGTAAAACTTATCATATACCAGAAAGGAAGGGTTCCTGTAACTGAACACCTTGAAAATGTCAGCAAAGTAGAATAGCCTCAGGGGTTGTCAGTCATTCTCTGGCCGAGACTGTCTGGGGATGCCTTGCTTCTAAGCCGGCTGAACCACAACGGCCTTCCTGTGGGGGAGGGGAGGTTTTAGACTTACTGCCCTCCCTTACCGCTTCCTAAATCTGCCCAGTGCTATACACCTCCAGAGGAGGTGCTAAGAGCATCAACATTCCCAACATTTCCTAGGGAATTGGTATTAATAAATTTTAAGAAATAATGAGGAATTCCCATCGCTTAAAACTATATTTTATCCAATCAAGACAAAGGAGCGTTCTATAGACCACCAAGAAAGACAGAGAGGAAATGGTCTCCACTAAATTGTTCACACTCTCTCTAGTCGTGGCCTTTTAGAGACCTTGTAAGCAAATTCATGCTTGCTGTTCTTTGCTTTACAGCTACCAGAGGGCGCTCCTCACTCGGGCCCTGCCATTAACCAACGTGCCAGTTTCCTAGCACAGAAGGAAAACTTCTGAGTAAGCTCAGAAGTACCTTGCCAATTCATCCCCCATCCAAAGATCGCCCCAGTGGTGGTGGTGGTGGTGGAGGTGAAGGAGGAGGAGGAGGAAGAATCCTGATTGTTTTCTTTCTCATTTTTGCTCCATTCTTGTGGGCTTCCAGAAAGTCCCGCCGGGTACCAATCGCCCTAAGCCAATCTCCCAGGCACGCAGTTTCAAGCAGCACCGAGAGATGTCAAAATCGATGTGCATAGGAGGTGACCCTCCCCCCTTTGCAGGAGAGACTTGTAGGTCCAAACTGGTCAGAGGGTAGCAACTTCTATGCTATGAAACGCCCAACATCTCTTCCCATTTTATTCCTGGAAAACAACTTCCTTTTTTTTTTTTTTTTTTTTACCATGCATCACATGAACATATGGGTTTTTATGCCATGGCTGGGAATCGAGAGTCTCTTTCCAAGGCTTCTGTTTCCTGGTGGGAACCCGTGCGTTTTGCAGGCCTTACTCTGATTCTTACTTGCGCGCTTTCTGGACCAGCCTGGAGTTGGGTTGCTGCGTGTTTGGGGGTGCACCCAGCCCAAGCGCCCCTAGAAAAATCAAACTGGAGCTCAGCCTCTACCCAGGCGCGCCTCTAGGCGGCGCCCAGGGAGAGGGATTCCGACCACGGCGGTTTCCCCCACTCCGGGATCCAAGCCCTGGGGTTTCGGGTGCCTTCGCCGCGGATCCTTCCTCCGTTGTGCGGCACTGGATGGGGCACGCGTGCGGGGACCCCATGCAGACCCAGTTTCCAGCACTCGGAGGCGGCGGGGCAGCACGCGCCCCCCCCCGACGCGCCTGGCAACGCGGCGGCCCCCACGCGCGCGCGTGCGCACGGTGGGGCCTCGCCCACCCCGGGGTACCCGGAGGCAGGTGGACAGTGTCGCTATGAAGAGAAAGCCTTGATTGTCCCGCGGCCACACGCCAGACCGCCACTATTGTGTGATCCCCATAGAAATGCAAACGAGCCGCGTGCGCCCGGCCGCAATCTGCTGGTCCCCAGCTCCCCTCCCCCCCGCACCCCGCCGCCGCTCCTCCAACCAAGGGTACGGGGGGGGGGGGGGGAGGGGAACTCGGGCTTCCAGCAATACCCCAAAGGGGCCTGGAATATTCGTGGCAGGCTTCACCGGCTCAAGGGGGGGGGGGTGTGCAAACCCATCTACTGGCCTTGGCCGGCTGCACACGACCCTAGCGTGCTTCTACTTGAGTTTCAGTCTCCCCGTGACAGCTTCATAAACCTCCACTTGCAAAGAGAGAATTCAAAACACAGAAGCAGCAATAAGGTGAAATGCAAAGCGCAATTCTTTGGCCTCCTCCCAGGTTCTCGGTAGCCAACAAGGTGGGTTGGTGGGTGTTTTTTTTTTTTTTTTACTTTTTCCTTTTAAGGGCTTATCAAAAAAAAAGAAGAAAAAGCCAAAGAAAAGCGAGCTGCGCGCTGCAGTCTGCCCGGCAACACCCCGACAAAAGCGGCAGATTTGAGGCTTTGTCATCCCCCGCGCCCCTCCCCACGTGGCCTTCTGGCACGAGCCGCCGGCCTGCCGCCTCATTTGCATCAGAAAGCGGGCGCCGGCCAATGGGCGTGCAGCCTTGCGCCAGCTGGCGGCGCCGCGCGGGCCCGGCTATAAAAGGACGCGCGCGGCGGCGCCCGCTGTAGTCGCTGGGGGTTGGCGCGCCGGGCGGGCTGGGGACTCCTGGTTCTCCGAACTGCTCCCTGCGTTGTCTCCGCTTTTGGATATCTTGCTGCTCGTCGACCGCACCATGACTCTGGAAGAAATCCGCGGCCAGGACACAGTTCCCGAAACGACAGCTAGGTAGGTTTGGGAGCGCAGAGTTGGGCCATTCCAACAGCGATCTCGCTGTGTGTGTGTGGGGGGGGGGGATTGTTGGAGCCCGGTGAGGTCGGAGCCCAGCTCTGCCCGGGTGCCGGCTGGGGGACGGTGTCAGGACTGTGGGGGAATCAGGGGTGCTTAGGGCTAGGGACGGGGGTGCACACGTCGGTTCGAGGTTGGGGTGGGGGGGTTGGAGAGGAGCCAGAGCGCGTCCGGTGGCTGGCGGCTCCAGGTCGGGCCTGGGTAGTGGAGAGTGCAAGGCCCTAAGTCTGAGATCCAAGTCCGGGGGTGGGGGTGCCAGATCGCGGCCCGCTGAGCCGAGTGCAGTCGGGGAGCCGGGGGCAGGGGGCTCGGGGCACGTGGGCTCACGGCGGGCGCTGGCTCTCCGCGCAGGATGCAGGGCGCCGGGAAAGCGCTGCACGAGCTGCTGCTGTCTGCACAGCGCCAGGGCTGTCTCACCGCCGGCGTCTACGAGTCCGCCCAGGTCCTGAACGTGTAAGTGCAGAACACGTCCCGTGGTCGGGGCGGCGCGGGGGTGGGAGGTGTCGGCGCGGCGGGGCACCTTGGCTCCAGGATCGAGGTCCCCCCCCCTACTCCCCTGACCTTGTCCTTTCCCCACGTCTGCCCTCGCAGGGACCCTGATAACGTGACCTTTTGCGTGCTGGCTGCGGACGAGGAGGACGAGGGCGACATCGCGCTGCAAATTCACTTCACGCTGATCCAGGCGTTCTGCTGCGAGAACGACATCGACATCGTGCGCGTGGGAGACGTGCAGCGGCTGGCGGCGATCGTGGGCGCCGGCGACGAGGCGGGCGCGCCGGGCGACCTGCACTGCATCCTCATTTCGGTGGGTGTCGCCTCCACGGTGGGTTGTTCGTCCCGGGCCCCACCCCACACACACACCGTGTTCCCCCTCCCCGTCCAGCCGTCCATGCTGGCCCGGAGCCAGCCGCACTGACCAACCCCCCTCCCCCCTCCGCTTTCTCCCGGCAGAATCCCAATGAGGACTCGTGGAAGGACCCTGCGCTGGAAAAGCTCAGTCTGTTCTGCGAGGAGAGCCGGAGCGTTAACGACTGGGTGCCCAGCATCACCCTTCCCGAGTGACAGGCTGGAGCAGCGGGAGGACCTTGGTCTCTGATCGACGTGGTGACGCTCCGGGGCGCCTAGCACGCTGCTGGCTCTGCGGAGGGGCCCTCGGAGGGCGCCCGCCCGAGTGCGCGCGCGCGCGCGTGCGGCGTGGAGACGGCAGGCCCGCGGGGCGCCGGGAGAGCGAGCGAGCGAGCGAGGACTCGGCGCCCCAAGCGGGGGCTCGGCGGCGGCGGCCGCGGACGGAACGCTCTCGAACCCAGGACTCTGCACGTGTCCCTGAACGGGGCAGCTCGCACTGGAAGGCCGAGGCTGGGACGTAGGTCGCCGGGCCAGGAAGGACTTGATTGGCCGGATACCCTCGGGACTCAGCCGCCGGTGCTCTGGGCTGGAAGGAGGGAAAAGACTGGGGAAGGCGCGGCGCGCCGAGGCCTGGACTTGGTGCGGCGGCGGCGGGAGTGATGTTGGACTTGGCCGGCTGGCACGACTTTTTTCAGGACGGATCTGGGCATTGCTTCCTTTTTGTTTTGTGTTTCTTTTCTCTCAAGGATGCTGTCATTGAAGTTTTGAGTTCTGCAATAAACTTACTGAAATAAACCGACTCTTGGGGTCTTTGTCTCCGAGGGATTCGGTCCTTGTTTAAGGGGAGGTGGTCAGCAGTGTGTGAGGTGAGGGCTGGAGGTGGCGCATGGAGCTAATGGCACCTGTTTCCGCCTTCCTGTCGGGCGAGAATTACAGGCTTCTCGGGCTGGCAGTGGGGGAAGGGAGCCACTGGCCGTAGAACTTGAGCCTCGCTTGTGCTTCTGTCTCCTTTAGGAAGATGTGAAACTTGCAGAGCGGGAGCATACTTGAGATAAGGCATTCGGGTGCAGCAGCTCAAGACTTGCAATCCAATCCGATCACTGTGACCTCTGCCTCCCTTTCTTTCTCCTTCCCCGCCCCCTCCCTCCGACAGCTGCTTATCAGAGCAGCTAGCCAAGGGGCCAGGCATGGCTTTCCTACACAATGAGCTTTGCCTTCTGCAGCCCTGGCCCTTTGTGGTCCCTGAGCGTGGGGGGCTGGCTGCTTCTGCTTTCGGGAACTTTCGCTTCTGAATTGCTCTGACAAGGCAATGTTAGCAAAGTATTAATATCAAACATGACACCAATGACTGCGTTCAAGTCTGACTCATCATTTTGTCATGGCTGTGACAGAACTTACAAGATGTGAGCAAAACTTGGAAGGCAGCGTCTATATAAATAGGCATGAGCAGTTCTGAGTGGGGCTGGCATCTGTTAGGTGCCTATTTTCAGTGTCTTCTGCCCACATCAGTTAGTCTTGCTGCTGTTCACAACCCCCCCCCTTTTTTTTTAGTACTGGGTCTTGAACTCCTAGCTTGGGTGGTTGCCCTTAACTTTTTCCCCTCAAGGCTGATGTTCTGTCACTTGAGCCACGTTGCTACTACTACTGTCTTTTTGGTGGTTAATTGGAGAAAAGTGTCTCCAGGACTTATTCCTTCCTGTGCTGGGTTTGAAACTGGGATCTTTAGATAGCAGCTTTTGGAGTAGCTAGGATGACCAGTGTGGGTCATGGGTACTTGGCTGCGACTCCCTTTTGAAAACAGGAAAAATAAATATTAAGTCTCGAAGTCAAGACTGTCTTTAAGAAGGATCTAGAGGAAAATGTACCTACCAATGAGCAAATCTTTTCTTATGAGACCTGACAGTCTTGATCTTGCTTTTACTCCCTTTCCTGGCTAACTGCTTGGTGGGGGGGGTGTAGGGGGAAGGGAGAGCAATGCACATTGGAGCTGGCTTGCTGTCAAGAGTGTTCAGGGAAGGAGGGCGGAGTGCTGTTTTTCTAAGAAGGACTTGCTGCTGATTTACCGGCAGTCGTTGGGGTGGCTGATTTGAGTGCTACTTTAAAAATTCTTTCCAAATCTAGGAAGCATTTGGAAGACAACAGGAAAACTGTAGGAGCTTAATTACCCTTCCTGTAAAGAAAGCATTCTGTTTCTCATTTATCTGTTCCTAAAAGCGTCTACTCCTTTGTGAAGGCCGAAGCCCAATGATCTAATTTAATTATCTGTGCCCAAACTTCCTCCATATTTTACTTATTTGCTGCCCCCAAATCTTGAGTTTTCTAACAGAACTCTGCAGAATAGGCTGACAGACCTGATCACTGATCAACTGTTGTAGAACATTGAGTTGGCAGGCCATGTGAAACTTGGCCTTCTCTAATTAGGCCTTACAGTGAGGCCACCTGTTAGAGCTCTGGAAGCAAGGAGAATTTGCAGAGTGCAAGAAGGAAAATAAAAATAAATAAAGCAGCCGGGCGCTGGTGGCTCACGCCTGTAATCCTAGCTACTCAGGAGGCTGAGATTTGAGGATCGCAGTTCAAAGCCAGCTGGGGGAAGGAGAGACCGTGAGACTCCTATCTCCAATAAACCACCAGAAAACCGGAAGTGGCGCAGTAGCTCTAGTGGTAGAGCGCTCGCCTAGAGCTGAAGAGCTGAGGGACAGCACCCAGGCCCAGAATTCAAGCCCCACGGCCGACAAAAAAATAAATAAATAAAAATAAATAAATAAATAAAGCAGGCTTAACACAGGAACCAGGCTCAAAGTTTGTGCTAAATATCTTCTTGATAAATACAAGTAAATACATCATTATTCAAATGAAGTAAGTGTGTTGTTACTAAAACATTATTTTCTGGGTACAAGGCACATAGAAGCCCTTGGTACCTGCTAATCATTATGTACATGTAAGGTGGCCCATGCAAAGAACTGAGCTCAAAACCTTGCAGACAAAAAAACAAAACAAAACAAGCAACAAAAAAAAACTCAGTGTGCTGAGTGAGGTTGGCTCACGATTGTAATCCTAGCTACACAGGAGGCTGAGGTCTGATGATCATGATTCTAAACCCTGACAGGAAAATCCATCTGACTTTTTTCTTCAATTAACCGCCAAAAAGCTGGAGGTAGAGTGTGTGCCTCAAGTGGTAGAGCAGCAGCCTTGAGCAAAAAAGTCAAGTGAGAACAAGAGTCCCTGATACTTACAAACTAATGGTTGCTTGCTCAAGACCATGAATTATAAACCATAAGGTCTTTCTATGCTGGTAAGCTCCTTTGACCTTTTGGGGATGAGCCCATTTGGGACCAAGGAGTCTGGTTCCAGGAACTCGGGCCTTACAACTTCCTGGTGCTGGAATGCTTGTCTTGTGCCCAGTTAAGGATCCCCAAAGACCACCAAGGAGCCGAGTCTGATGCAAGTAGAGAGAGTTGTTTAGTGCAAGCTCGAGCCTGGACTCACCACCATCACCGACGCAGAGGATCTAGATAGAGAGCCCCGACCCTTCCTCTAGCAGGGTTTATATAGGGCTTTTAGGGACTTCTATGAGTCATTGCAAGAATTAACAAATCCTATCACTCCACGGGAAAATAATAAAATGATTCTAAAAGATGATTAGCATAACCAGTGGTGGGAACCGACGAGGTACTGGGGATTGGCTGGTTCATGGAGTTGATGCTCTTCGAAATGATTGGCTAAAGTAGATGGTCTGAGCCGCAACCGAGTGGTCTTTAACTTGCAGGAACATCTGGTCCAGGGAGCGCAGGAGGCGTTTAGGAGAGTCAGTCTGGTGAGTGAAGAAGAGCTGACCAGGCAGAAGCGTTGTCCTGACTTCCCCCAGAGTCCTCTAGAGAGAAATGGCCAAGCCCCCAAAACCAAGCGTCCTGGCCTCCAGAGGTGACCGGCCTTTTGGCTAGTTTCACTCACCGGAGTAGAGAAGTGGTGTGGGAGTGGAGTGGAATTTAAAGAGTTGTTCGTGGAATTTGGGCTCAAGGGGATCAAGGGGAGTTGCTGACACATTTCCCACACAAAATGAAATATTTTGTTCAGGCTTCACACTTGCAGACCAGCAGAAAACAAAAAACAAAAATTATATATATATATATGCAATCACAAGACACAAAATGTTAAAGAACAAAGTAAGATGATTCTGCAAACCAGCAAGAGCAATTGGGTGCATTCTTGTCTTGCCTTCTGCTCTCTTGCTAGGGCATATATCATGTAGTATATGCAAGTGCACAGGTATTTTCTAGGCTGCAGTATCTGGCTTACTCTGCTTTAGTGAGCCTTTTCCTACATGCCCTCATACACCTGTGTAATGATCCAACTCACAGACTCCAGGACAGGGGGGAATTGCAGTATAATCTGCACCCCCGTGGGAGAGTCTGTCCCTGGCAGCCCCCCAAAATTGAGACAGATGCCTACTCTCTGTAGAATTTTAAGTATCTTCTAAAACAAACCTGTGCAATGACAATCAACTGTGTCTTTTATGTATGTATGAATGTATTATTATTATTATTTGTGTGTGTGTGTGTGCGTGTGTGTGTGTGTGTGTGTGTGCGCGCGTGCTCACCAGGGTACTGGAACTTGAACTCAAGGCCTGGGCATTGTCCTTTAGTTTTTTCGCTCAAGGCTAGTGCTCTACTACATGAGCTATATAGCCCCACTTCTTGCTTTTTTAGAGGTTAGAGACTGAGAGCCCACAGACTTCTTCCTGGGCTGGCTTTCCATCAAGATCCTCAAATCTTAGCCTTATGAGTAGCTAAGATTACAGGTATGAGCCATCAAGGTCTGTCTTGTATTCATTTTTTAATGTCTTGCATTAGACCATTGGTACACCGTTTTACAGTGACAAACAGAGGTAAATGAATACAGAAATGACAGTGGGAGGTGTTGGGGTCAGGCAGTCACTGACCCTGTCTACTCAGGGAGTTGGAGCCAGGCCTGACCTTGAGATGAGAGAACAAAATGATCACTGAGATTTGAGTTTACTCTTAAAGTTCAAACTCTGTGTATTATAAGTTGTATTCAACTATTCACCTCAATAGCACAATGTGTATTGCTCAGAAGGCTTACAAAGGACCACTGGGAGGAAAGCAAAATAATAATAATAAAGAATAATAATGAATTTTTCAGAGGAAAAGGGAGGTAAAGGCTTGGTAAACAAGCAAGGCAGTGTGGTCAGAAGGTCAGCTCCAAGAGCAGACACTCCTTTTACTTGTGCTTTTGTTGTTGTTTGCTTTTCTCAAGATACTTGCACTTTTCAGTTGGCTTCCTATCTTAGTGGCCCCTGATCTCCTTATTTGGTTATATTCCCTAAATGGCCAGAGGAAATTGTCCTTTCACAGCCACCATAGAGAGACTTTGTGACTTAAATGGTAGCAAGGAGACAGTCTCCAATACTATATGGAACAGCACACAACTCTGCAAGAATGCCAAGATGACTTGCAACTCAGGGTTGATGTGTTACCCAGAACAATGTCAAGGCTTTCATTTCTGTTCTAGGGCAAACTTGGACATGTGGTCTTTTTAAGTTGTCCTGTGAAGTGTGTGTGTGTGTGTGTGTGTGTGTGTGTGTGTGTGTGCATACGGGGGCATGAACTCAGGGCTTCTTGCTCTTGTTTGCTATTTTTGCTCAAGGCTGGTGCGTTACCACTTGGACCATACCTCCACTTCTGGCTTTTTGCTGGTTAATTAGAGGTAGGAGTTCATGGGTGTTTCTTCCCTGCACTGACTTTGAATTTTGATTTTCCAGATCTCAGCTTCCTAGTAGCTAGATTACAGGAAGGAGCCACTAGAGCCAGGCTAGTTGACCTATTTTAAGTCACACTTCTTTATCTTGCAGAATAAAGTTGTCAAATGGTTTCACTAGCAACTATGAGGGTGAGAGAAGGCTTCCCTGGGAAGGGGCAGGCTGCCCAGAGGAGTCTGAACTTCAGGAGGAGGTGGTACATGTAGCTCTAGGGCACCAGGGTAGCAGAAAGTCTTTTCTCTGTTTTTCTTTTTCTCTTTTCTTTTTTACTATGGTGGAGGTAGAAATGTATTATTCATCTTCTGGCGTTGGGGTCCCCATCTCTGAGGTCGGCTCAAGGTTGTGATGACAGTGACCAAGAGGTAAGGTCACACAATAGAGCTGCTGATACGTACCAGCCTAGGGCAAATGTGGCTCCATGCATCTGACCTTGCCTGGATGTGTGGCTTTCTCCATCATGATTTTTTTTTTTTTTTTGCTAGTTCCACCTTCCTGGCTCTTGCTCCTGATGCTGTCCACTCAGGGAGTTGGAGCCAGGCCTGACCTGGAGATGAGAGAACCCAATGATCTCTGAGATGTGAGTTTACTCTTAAAGTTCAAACTCTGTGTATTATAAGTTGTATTCAACTATTCACCCTTAACTAGGAGTAGTGACATGTTCCCTTTATAAGCAGAAACTGCTGCTTCTGGAAGAAGGAGGGTAAGAGTCCAGATATTGAAGGTGGAGGTTCCAGAAAACCATCCCCTGTCCTCAGTGTCTAGTCCTTCGCCTTCAGCTGGGGGTTGTGAGGGACCTCGTTACCCTTGCCACTTTTTAAGGAATGTCTTCGATTCCTGGCTGCCAGGGGCCTGGCCAGAGGGGGCTAACAATGTCATTGAATGTCACCTGGAGGGGTTCCCTTCCTGGGGAATGTGGCAATTCTACTAACTTATACCCACTGATGAAAATTTTCATATGAACAAAACTCTTACAAATGTCACAGGGAGCTCTCAGCAGCCCCTGAGCCCTTCCCCACACTGACCCATGACAGGCAAAGCTCACTCAGTCAGATCTATGGGCAACTGGTCATATATTTCATTGCCACTGGGAGCCTGGCATCTCCTTTGGAAGCCCAGCAGACAGAAGAAGCTGTGATTCTCTTCTTAGTAATGTTCCAGGTAATGTCTCATTGAAAGGTAGACATCTACCTGGGCTCTCGGACGGAGAAGTATCTCTTGATGTTACTCCTGCAATTATGAGTCAAAAGGGTTTTGTGGGTGTGATTAAGGTTACCCATCAGTAGACTGGAAACTAGGGATATGCTTTTCATGGGTCAATCAATCGTGACAGGCACTCTTCGAAAGCAGAGGCTGCTGGTTGTAGAAGCGGGAGTGTGGTGGTCTAGATGTTGGAAGGCTTCAGATAACATCACTACTGGTGAAGATGGTGGTAGCCAGGAAGCAGAGGACAGGGTATGTTTTCAGGTGATAGGGCTGGAAACTGGTGGCTCACTTCTGTAATCTTAGCTAGTTGGGAAGCTGAGAATGAGAGAATCACAATTTGAGCCCCACCCAAGAAGAAAAGTTCTTGAGATCCCTTCCTTTAACCTATACCTGGACACTGTTGTACATACCTCTAAGGCATCCCAAGCTATGTGGGAGGATTGGGGTGGGTGGGTCATGGCTGTCAGGCCAGTTCAGACAGATAAGTCCATGACACTCTGTCTTTGTGAAAGGAGGCTTGATGTGGTGGTATGTGCCTGTGATTTCAATGATGTCAAGAAGCCTAAAGATGGGCAGATCATAGCTCAGGTGGGTACCTGGGCAGGAAGTGAGACCTTATCCTGAAAATAACGAGTGAACAAACAGGAGTGGAGGTATGACTCAGTTGTATTGTGACCAGCTGTCAAGCACAAAGTCTTGAGTTCAACACCACAGTACTGCCAAAAACAGAAAGAGAGAGAGAAAAAAGAGAGAGGGAGAGAGAGCACGCAAAAGAAAGAGGAAGAAAGGAAAAAGAAGGAAGGAAGAAAGGAAAGGAAAAGATAGAAACACAATGGCTAGCCCTGGCTCATAGCCAGCAAGTGGACAGTGCCCAATTCTTACAGATCTATCCTGTCACCAACACAGATGAGCTCAGGAACCAATTCTTCAGAGCTTGGTCCAGGCTTGTGGGTACAGAGAAGCCTGCTAAGTCTGCTTGTAGTTCTGAACCACAGCCCCGTAAGCCTGTGCACAGATAAGGTTTAAATTTTATAGCAATTTGTTACTTAGTATGGCCAGGGACATCAGTCCCCTCTTGGATTCCAGTCCCACCATCCCTCTTCCTCTATGCATGCCCACTGGGCTAGAGCCTCTTTAATGTAGTTACACCATATATTCTACATTATGTGTCCCTGCTCTCCCACCAACCTCAAATCCTATAGGGGTCCCCTTCTCCCCCACCCCCCAGCCCCAGACAGCTACCCTTTACACCTCATGATCCTCATTTTCAAAGTTGGCAGGGACAATCCTATCTAGCCTTCCAGGGTCTCTCCAGGGTGGCTAAATCTTGCTAGAGGAAGGCAAATAGACTACAAAGCTCAGCATTCCCCTCAAAAAAGGAAGTGGCTAAGGGGAAGGCACAGGAACATGGGGTATCTTCTTGCCTGAGAAGTTTTCAACTTGTCCTGATTTTTTCTTGGTTAAAGCAAAGTTCTTTTTCGCTGGTTGTTCATGGCTTCCTGTTACAAGGAGCAAACACGTTTAGTGGTCTGTTTCTGGTCCCTGGATGTGGAAAATAATAGATCAATGTGAGCCAGGAAGAGCCTGAGCATTACTGTCTGAGACATTCAGAACACAGTCAGTTATGGGAAAGCTTGCTAAAAAGGATAGTGAAGATTTTTCCCTTCACAAAGTAGGTCTCTGATCTTATAACCATTGACTGTGATTATTACATTGATGTGGTTTGAATTCGTAACCTTGCTGCCAATTTTTATGATTCATTTTTCAGTATTCAGAGTTTGCTCTGGGTTGAGGTTTACAAGCCCATTGTATCGTGATAGTTTTATTGATCTTCATTTCTGACATCTTCTCTTCATTTGTCCCTGCTCTGTATTGGTGGCCTAGGGACAGCTCCTCTCTTCCTTGAACAGGAAAATTCAAGAGGATAATTTAAAATTTGTAGGAGTCTTAGTATAATGAAGTGTAGGCCAGCTGAATTACAAAGAGCGACAAGAATACTGCAGTAAGAAGTAAAATGGAAAGTAAGGAAACAGAGGCACCCAGGAGAATGCATTCTCTTTCACAGCAAAATTAAAGTGACCTTGAGTGACTCATGGTAGAAGATCAGTTCATGGAACTGCTGGCACTGAGCAGGAATTGGATGCAAGTATTCCAGGAAGGAGATTGCCAATTGTGTATTCAGCTATCAGAAATCCATTTTAAACCCTGGGCACTTACGTTCTGTACTTGGATTTCTGCAAATCACTTAGATTCCAGCTCTGCAAGGCCAAACAATGACCAGCCTGGGGAGCTGGTGTTGTACTGACAGGTCATCATCAAAAGGGCAAGTTAAACTAATCAAGGATTTTGGAGAGTGTTACAATATCAGCCGCCCCCACCCCCCAAAGGCTGGTGTTGAAGCCCAAGGGTGGCATTATTGAGAGGTGGCCAGCCTTTAAGAGGTGGGGCCTACTGAGAGGTCTTTAGGTCATTGGGAATGTTCCCTTGAAGGGGAATGGGAGACATTGGCTCCTTTCTCCTTCTCTTGTCTCCTGGCAATGAGAGTGTACTGTTCCACCATTTATTTTCTGCTATGATGTATTATTGCCTCACTGTAGATCAAAACAATGAGGCCAAACCATGAAAGGGTGGGACTTACCAACTATGGGCCAAAATAGACACAAGTTGGTCACTTCAGTTATTTTCCTACAGTAATGAAAACTGTAAGAAAAAGAAAAAGAAACAGTAATACTGACTGATATAAAGGTCTCACCAAAAAGTATGCTTGCGCAGGAGAGGGCATGGGCACTTGCTTTTTTGCTTTAACAGAACAAGGAGGCATTGGCAGCTGTTTTCCATTCATGTGGCTTTCAGTGACCAAGACATACTCTGCTTCAGCTCTCAGCTATCCAGATAAAATTGCAGATGCTTGTAGGGAACAAGAGTTGTAGGGGCCTTTGCTGTAGTCAGGAGCCTTAGCGATCTGGGATTGCCCAGGCATGCTGAGACCTTGCCCTGCATCTTAATTGTGTTGCTAGTCAGATGTCCGTCTTACCTCATCACAACTATGTATTCTATCCCAAAGGAAAGGGCCCACTCCATGTCAGAAGGCTTCCATGAGGGCAACGACTGGGGCAGACTCTGCTTGTTCCTTCTCTGGTTGCAGCCTGTAGTACTTAGACTTGGTCAGTGGAAGAGTACAAGCCAAATGAAGTGAAATGGAGCATGGGGTTCCAAGGCTCAAGTAGGACCTGGGAGGTGGCCTACCCTTATCTTCTAAGGGGCTGTCAGTGCTCACAACAGGCTCAAAGCTTAGCTGTTGGAAGCTATTAGATGAGGCTGTTGTCTATGGTCTGAATACATTGGCAGTTTAATCCTCTGCTGCTGCAGTGCAGGGAGTTGAGGCCTTTTGGTGAAATGCTTATATCATGGACTAACACCTGTTACAAAAGAGCCTGATGAGGGAAATAGTTCCCTTCTCCTCCCATCCATACCTTTCTTCATATACAGACATAGCTGGGCTCTCCATGGTTGGCCCAGCAATAGGTACCATCTTAGAAGTAGAGAGAAAACCCTCACCAGACACCAAGCCTGCTAGTTTCTTGACCTTGAATTTCCAACCTTTAGAATCAAAAAGTGTCACTGTCTACTTATCAGCTACTCAGTTTGCAGTGTTTGGTTCCATCAGCTCATCCGGACTAGGAGAAAATTCAGTAAACCCTGAGAAGAATAAAACTCAAAAAATTCATTGTGTGGTGGGAAAGTGTGATACAGCCACAGGGAAACTCTACCCACCACTTCCTGTGGAAGAAGCAAAATCTCTCCCCAGGAAGGGAAGATTGTGTCTGCTTCGAGGAAGGTGTTGTCCCTCTCTCCGAAGGATCCTGACCAGAGGCCAGAGGCTGCTTTGTCCAGTCTTTGGCTGGCTGCTCCAGGAACTATGGTTTTCACCTACTTCCTTAGCGCTTGTGAAATTTTGATGTGTCAGTAGCTGTTTAAGTTAGTGTCTGTGGAGAGATGAGCTTTGGAGGATCTTACTCAGCCACCATCTTGGTCTGCCTCCCTGGGGTTTCCTAGAGACTGGATAGCTCTGAGATATCAGCTTTCTTTTTCTTTTTTTTTTGGCGGCCATGGGGCTTGAACTCTGGGCCTGGGCACTGTCCCTCAGCTCTTCAGCTCAAGGCTAGTGCTCTACCACTTGAGCCACAGCACCACTTCCAGTTTTCTAGTGGTTTATTGGAGATAAGATTCTCACGGAGTTTCCTGCCCAGACTGGCTTTGAACTGTGATCCTCAGATCTCAGCCTCCTGAGTAGCTAGGATTATAGGCATGAGTCACTGGCACCAGCTAGATATCAGCTTTCTAATAAGTTAATAAGTCCCCTCTGGGACAGTGTGGACAGTGCTGACACTGAGGGTTTGTACTCTGCTTGTGGAGAAGACCCCTGGATTGTGGAGAAGACCCCTGGATCCCATGGATTGAGTTTACTTTTCCTGGAAGTCAGTGGAGGGAGATTTTCTCTTCCTTGTGTCCAGGGGGAGGTGGAGTAATACTCATTTTTCTTGTTTGTTTTTTTTTTTTTTTGGGTCCGGTCGTGGGGCCTGAACTCTGGGCCTGGACGCTGTCCCTCAGCTCTTCAGCTCAAGGCTAGTGCTCT